>NC_060144.1:322570698-322870698 GCF_021461385.2 Schistocerca piceifrons | reverse complement strand
AAAAGGGAGGTGTAAAGCGTAGTGCAAAGGGAGAGACAACGGCTATGTATTAAAATGACAAACATTTATACATGCCCACGAAGCACTACAGTGAAAATTTTTCGGCCTAAAAAAATTTGGTACTCAAAATGCAAAAATCTATCTACACTGCAAAACCACTATCGTGCAACTCATTACCAGATGCAGGTTGCCTATGTAACGGCGTCCAGTGGAAAAAAAATGTGATTTTCAGTATTTCCCCTAATTATTAAATTTAAAATTTGAAAGTACTGTCACTATCTACTGATTAAGAGATATAACATTATGTTAAAACTTTAACACAATAAGTCAGATATTATTGTTAGAAATTGTGTGTTTGTCCTGTGGCAGCGTAGCTGACGACGCACAAATACCCGGACATTATCCATCCAGTATTTCAGAGTGAGAGAACTTAGCAACTTAAAACCAAATTTACACATAATTTCAAACCTTTACGAAACTTTTTCTCGTTCACATCGCCAGCTAAATGACGAAAGAAAAAAAGTTTATCGCTTACTACATCTTCGATGCTAATTGATTCGAAAGACAGCATCAGGCTCTATGTTTATCACTTCTCTACTAGTGACTCTATTCACAACGCACTTTGCAAGCATTATTTGCACATATACATCGCTAAATTTGCCTACGAAATTATGTCATTGTACGACACATAATTCAGGCGATTTAGATGCGTGAAAATAAGCTTTTGCTGAAAATGGCGCACAGTAAAACTTTAAATCACACATAACGTTTTGATTTATTACTAACTTCATTCGTAACACATTTTGCAGACAGTATCTACTTATATCGTTGATTGTACGTGGAAAATTATGTTATTGTAATACAGGAAGTTAATGAGGTGTGACGTCATAAAGTTTTCATTGAGTCTTTCATGCAGGCAGCCAGGAATTCGTCTCCTATGGCATGTCAGAGTAGTACTAGCACTGTTCGTCCACCATTATTTGCCTGATGTATTCCATTCTGTGTCTTTCTCTACAGTTTTTAGCCTCTACAGCTCCATCTAGTACCATGAAAGGTATTCCCTAATGTCCACACACGTCCTACCACCCTGTCCTTTCTTATCGGTGTTTTCCGTATGTTCTCTTCTTCTCAGATATTGCTGGGAACATCCTCATTCCTTACCTTAACAATCCTCCTCATTTTCAACATTGTTGTGTACCACCACACCTCAAACGCTTCATTTAGATGCCTGAAAAACTAACTTTTGCTTCAAATGGAGCTCAAGTCACCCAGGCTATATTCATAATGAGAGTACTTAGCGACTTCCAACAAACTTTAAGGATAACTTCAAACCTTTCCTAGAATTTTTCTCTCTTACATGCTTGAAGTGAAATAGTTAACACATCAACGTATTTGTAAAGTAATTAGTCGGTTGACGCACTTTTATTCCTCAGAGTGCGATCCCTTAAAGAATCAGGGGTTTACTGTCTAAATACTAACAGAACAGCACTGATAGGACGGTAAAACATGATTTCCAGTTATTCGCAATGTGTCGAATCATCATTTGGGATTTAGTGACATTGCCGGACATTTGTGGTATCTTTTCTAAGCTAATAAAGCTGAACTCTAGCCTAAATTTTGGGGTTGTTTGGCTTTTCTTTTTTCTGACCTTTGAACTGATTTACTCTGCCATGTGTATGGGAACATACTGTTTAACGTGAACTCGAAACAACTATGAAGCGCCAATCATTGGCAAATTATTGTTGATGGTGGAAATAGTGATAAGTAATGGCTGAGGCTCGAACGCAGAACCTTTGGATTTGTGGCCTGGCAAAGTGTGAAGCCGTGACTCGGCATTAGTGTTCCAGACGATTAATCCCTAGGTCTCGGGTTCGATACACAATCTATACTAGGATTTTTGTCAGTCACTTACCACTTCTTTCACCTCTGCCAAGGTTTGTTAATGGGAAAAGGGCAGAGTTTCGTTGTGCTTCAGAAATGGAAATGAGTGTACGGTATTGTGGGCCGGGAGTCCCCCATTCGGGGGCGTTCGACTGCCGAGGGCAAGTGCTTATTGCATTCGACGCCACATTGGGCGACTTGCGCGCCGGAGACGGGGATGAAATGATGATGAGGACAACACAACACCCAGTCCGTGAGCAGAGAAAATCTCCCGCCCCACCCGGGAATCGAATCCGGGCCCCTTGGCGTGGTAGGCGGTAACGCTACCGCTACGCTACGGAGGCCAATTTAAACTGGTGGTAAGTCAGTAGAAAGGTTGGAGGAAGACAACGGCCTGCCTGGCGAAACACTCTGGTGTTCAAACCAACCTTTGCGTTTACCGTTAGTATTTGTACAAGGTAATCCCATTTTTTTATATTTACTTCGTATTCAGAGTCCTTTAACAATCTTAAAAAATATAATACAGTAACAAAAAAGTGATTTTAATGTTTTGAAGACATGTATATTTACTCTGCTGATTATAGTTGTGAAATGCTGCCTTTCTAATAAGCGTCTACACTGTGTCCATTAAAGCTGCTGCGTTATCATGTATCGAGTGTAGCACATGATCTCTTAGATCTCATTTAAAACAGCTTTAAAACAATGAGAACCAAGCCCAATGTGGTTTAAGAATTTGATCGAAATAATTTGTATCTCAGTACCTTTAGTTTTTAGCACTAGTTTTCTCCAGATACGCGTTTGGTCTCTGCACATGAATTTATGTTGGAAATAGTCTTTCACACGACATTTGTGGCTTAAATCTCGTATTACATGCAATTTTTCTTCATGAGGAATGGTATTATGCAACCACTTAATACCACGTCACCCTTATTTGTGAAGTAAGCTATGATTTACTATCATTCTTCTCACCATATCTCAGGTAATTTTTTTCTCCCGATTGGTTTTTTTTGTTACAAAGTTTTGTCAAGGCTCTGTACATAGTTTTGGTATTCAAGGATGACAACAGGTCTCGCTGGTGACTCAGTTCTACATAATATCAATTGTAAATTTGGAGTTACATTAAACAACCTCAGTACTTACAAGAACTTTCTGAGCTTTTATTTAATGAAAATATTCTTCAACAAACATCATGCTGCACACGGTAAGACCCCCTAAACCCCAGCCTTACATATTTGCATGTAATATCCACTAAAGCTTAGGACAATGGAACAAGTGAAGTTCGTACAGCAAATACACAGTTGGCTGTCCTATAAAATCGTATGAATACAACCATCCTGTGCTTTGAATTCCGTAAATACGGGAATCTATATTTAACGACTGTTCAATAATATTAAAAGTTAATCAATGTTCAAATGGCTCTGAGCACTATGGGACTTAACATCTGAGGTCATCAGTCCCCTAGAGCTTAGATCTACTTAAACCTAACTAACCTAAGGACGTCACACACATTCACGCCCGAGGCAGGATTCGAATGGTTCAAATGGCTCTGAGCACTATGGGACTCAACTGCTGAGGTCATTAGTCCCCTAGAACGTAGAACTAGTTAAACCTAACTAACCTAAGGACATCACAAACATCCATGCCCGAGGCAGGATTCGAACCTGCGACCGTAGCGGTCTTGCGGTTCCAGACTGCAGCGCCTTTAACCGCACGGCCACTTCGGCCGGCCAGGATTCGAATCTGCGACCGTAGCAGTCGCGCGGTTCCGGACTGAAGCTCCTAGAACCGCTCGGCCACCGCGGCCGGCACAATCAGTGTAATCATTGTTTATTTCACTTGTAGAGATTGCATGGTCCATAATTAGCATCACTCATTTCAACAACATACTTGGCGCTTAGTCACATAGATTAGTTTCTTTCATTAAATTAGTGTTGAGAAAATATTAATTCTTACCTTGCTTCACGCTATTTATTTATTATATATTTCGATACCAAAGATTTTAAGCATATTCGTCTATAAAGAAATTAATTTTCATGTAACTCAAATGGGTGCTGTGCATATACCATTGCACAGTCTCTAAGTGACAATAACTCACTATTCTTCACAATTATTTTCACAAAAATACACTTTGAAGCAAAAGAAAAAAAACGATGCACTCCCAACGAATTATCCGAATGGGACGGAAACTGATAAATGTGATGTACATATACAGAAAAATAATTTCAGTTAAATTCGATGGTTTATTCAAGAGAAAGAGCTTCACAAATTGAGTAAGTCAGTAACGCGTTGGTCTACTCTGGTCCTTACGCAAGCAATTATTTGGCTTGGCATTGATTGATACAGTTGTCTGATATCCTCCTGAGGGACATCGTGCAAAATTCTGTTCAATTGGAGAGCTAGGTCGTCTAAATCACCATATGGTTGAAGGGTTCCAAACGTTCTCAACAGGCGAGAGATCCGGCGACCATGCTGACCAAGGTAAGATTTGGCACGCACGAGGTCAATAAGTAGAAACTCTCACCGTGTGTGGGTGGCCATTATCTTGCTGAAATGTAAGGCCAGTGTCTTGCCATGAAGGGTAACACAACGGGGCGCTGAATATCGTCAACGTACCGCTGTGCTGTAGGGGCACCGCGGATGACAACCAAAGGTGTCCTGCTATGAAAAGAAAAGGGCACTTCAGACCTTCACTCAAGGTTGTCTGATCGTATGCCAGGAGAGATTCAGGATGGTATCCCACCGCTGTCAGAGGTGTCTCCAGGCACGTCTTCAGACTGGAGTCTCATTACCTGGAGTACAGTTGTTTTTCGTGACGAGTCCTGCTTCGTACTGAGCTCCGATGACCAATGACGTACAGCGATGGGATATTAGGAGTGATGGTCTGTGATGTCATTTCTTTTGAAAGCAGGACCCTTTTGGTTATCATCCGCAGCACCCGTACAGCACAGACGTACATCGACGATATTCTACGCCCTGTTCTGTTGCCCTTCAAGGCAAGCCACCATGGGCTTACATTCCAGCAAGATAATGGCCGCTCCCACATGTCGAGAGTTTCTATTGCTTGTCTTGGTGCTTGCCAGACCCTATGCGGTCGGCGATGTTTCCAGAAATCTCCCCAATTGAGAACGTTTGAAGCATTATGGGTAGTGCCCTTAACCAGCTCGGTATTTGACGACCTAATGCGCCAATTGGAGAGAATTTTGCACAATGTCCCTCAGGAGGACATCCAGCAACCCTATCAATCAAGACAAATAATTGCTTGAATAATGCTCAGAGGTGGACCAACGCATTATTGACTTGTTCAATTTGCTAAGCTCTATCTCTTAAATACATCATCCAGTTTTCTAAAATTGTAATCTTTTGTTTGTCTGTACACGTCTACCGTTTTCCATTCCATTCGGATAACTCCTTCGTGGTGCGTCTTTTTTTTCTTTAAAGTGTACTTTCAATTAAATCTCTATAACGTCCCCAGCCCTCAACACTTCTTATTACTTTTAAATTATTCCTTTTTTAATATCAACTTTTTATATGCATGTATGGGCCGGAACCAAAAATTTCACTTCACCTCTCTCCACCGACTCCGCAACCGTTAACACAGTGTTCTATGTCCATAACCTTCTAGCGATATCGTAGTAGCTGGAAGTGAGCTGCTAATATCATTTTTTAGTAAGGATATGGATAACGGTGCCGTCACAAATAGATTAATACCTTATTTAAACCCAAACCTTCAACTGAAACTGATGAAGAGATTATGTGGGTGATTTATTCTATTCCCTAAAGTCGGAGGAATCGGTAACGCTGCTGCGATATAGTTACCTTTATCAAGTACATAATATTTGGGAAGACTATCACTTGTAGCCCATTCAGTTTTCTCCCGTGGTACTTTTATTACTGCGCGGCACATAAAATAGGTTTGGATGTCAAACTAAAGATCACTATATTTTTTAAATTTCTCAAGAGCCAATGCCACGACTATAAGATGGTTGTTTTTTTTTTTCTGGCTCCATATTTTTCCTAGGTTTGACCAACTCATATCTGAACTATTTTCATTTCCCGGAACCAAGTTTCCAATAAGAAACGAAACATTATGTGGACTCTACTACGCCCACTTTTCAAACTATTAAACCCTTAAAATCTGATTTCTTAAACCTGTTACTGCTAAACAGATTTTTACTTCGACATTTGAAATCTTACCGAAAAAATTATAACGAGTTTATTAGTTGGATCGCTTAAGCGTTTAGCATTTAATGCCACTAGATTTTCAGAGCAGTTTTTTTTCTGTTGCCGTATTTACTCTTCTTTATACACGGTGGTCTCACTACAATTTAAATAATGTTGAGGCACTCATTAAACAGAAATGTTTCCCTTGCTGAAGAAGAATGAACATACTATAGTCTTCAGCGTGTTCCTCGCAGCATTTGCAGCTGCTGTTTTATCTCGTAGGGGTAGGAACGCATTCTCCTTCACCGACCCTTCTAGATGTGCGAGTCTGTCAGTGAAATCTCCCTCCATTATTAGCTTCCCGATCTGCGCAGTGCCGAGCGGCGTTAAAGCCAATACGAGAAGACCAGGCAGTAGCGACCAGATGCACAGAGAGAGAATTCCTCTCGTGCAATAAACTTCGCAGGCAGTTGACCAGATTGGAACTGTCGAAGAGTATTTAATAGCCTCTGCGAGAGGTCGTCGCAACAAACAAGGCACGAAGTAGTGGCAGAAGGCTCGGCGAAGGAGTCTGCGTGATCGGCTAAGCCACCACCGATGACTCGAGTGTTCCGGAGTGAAGGGTACCAATACAGTGTTGATACTTCAGGTGTAAGAATGGCTGTTTTGTGTATGTTTGGACATGCAGACACTGCATCTGAAATATCAAGCAACTTATTTCCCTTTTTTAATTTATTGTGATCAATACATATTAAGAGATATTGATGTGAAAGTCAGACGTATGAGGACAACAATTTTGCCGACGCGTTCTGTGGCATGATGTCAGGATCTTTGTTTGTCATTAACGAAAATGTTGCTGCAGTAAGCTAATCCGGTGTGGATCTCCTCATCGCTAGGAGACGTTTGGAAAATTAACTAGTTGACCCGTGCAAGTAACTTGCACTCTGTCCTGATCAACCACCGATAGATTATACAGTATTGGATACAAAAGTAAATACAAGTATTCATTAATAAAACATACTACATTAATAATATTAGTAACAAATTGTAGCCTCACTGTAAAAGATCGACGTCACTATGCACAATATGGTTAATTGTGAAACATGTAAAATCAGATACTGTCTCTGTAAGATTTATTCCATTTTATTAAACTTCCTGATTTTAGAAAAGTTATTTGAAAAGAATGTTAACAGTTACAGCTGATGACCGTTTACTTTTTGGCTGTATGTGTCTTTAGCACAAACAGAAACATCACTGAACGTGGGATCTCGTGAAAAAGCGAAGTATAACTGCCCATGCGGAGAAACAGGTTCTGAAAAAAATAAACCTGCCCTTTGAAGCGTTTGCCCTTTTGCTTTATTAACAGTCATAGCGAAGGCTACTTTCATTGGGAATTGTTCCCTTATTGTTTGGAGAGACATGGTTGGATCAGAAGTTGTGAACTTAATGTAGGGTATTAGCACAGTTTTATCGAAGTCAATGAATTTAGCAGAGAGGATGTACTTGCGAAAGTGAGTTACAACTAGTCTAGTAATTAATGCCAGATTGGCGTTAAGATTTCAAATTAACATACTAATAAAATTTCCCTTCAAAAGCAATTGGTGAAGTGGTAAACCGGACGGATTTAAAGAGTTCAATAATTCTACGGGGTACAAAAAACGTTGTTTATTTGTTGAGGTTGGACAGAATCACAACTGAGGTAAGCTATCGCCTCTCCAGGTAGAAAATTGAAAATGACATATGAACCGCACAATAACACTGGGTTCGGTGTGGGGTGATGGAGGGGTGAAGTGGACTGCGGTAGTCGTCGTGGGGCTGTGGACAACTGCGGCTGCGGCGGGGACAGAGCCTCTCCGTCGTTTCTAGGCCCCCCGGTTAAAATACAATACGATACAATCATATGTTAACTAATTTAAATACTTTAATTATAAGACTGGATGGTATGTATTGTATAGTTCAATTAGAAATGTGGCAACTGCCTTGCCGCAGTGGATACACCGGTTCCCGTGAGATCACCGAAGTTAAGCGCTTCTGGGCGTGGTCGGCACTTGGATGGTTGACCATCCTGGCCGCCACGCACTGTTGCCATTTTTCGGGGTGCACTCAGCCTCGTGATGCCAATTGAGGAGCTACTCGACCGAATAGTAGCGGCTCCGGTCAAAGAAAACCATCATAACGACCGAAAGAGCGGTGTGCTGACCACACGCCCCTCCTATCCGCATCCTCCACTGAGGATGACACGGCGGTCGGATGGTCCCGATGGGCCACTTGTGGCCTGAACATGGAGTGCTTGCTTATATAATTAGGAATGTAACTACCACACTTATAAGAAAATGAGATTCATTTATTTCCAATTAATTGTTTAAAAAATAATCATTATGTAACGTTTAATGCTGAAAGATTATATTTTACGAAGCTAATTATGAAAGATGTGTTTACGTTTTCTGTTATGCGTCCTGACACGCGTAAATCATTTTGTACACATTTTTATCCGTTGTAAATCGCTTAAAATGCCATTTATAAAAATTCATAAGATCTGTAATTTATTTGCCGAATGCTAATATCTTGACATCAGCTGTATTAGGCAAACATGTACTATATATTAGTGACACAAGAAAATTTCTGCCGAACCAAGAATCGGACTCCGATTTCCCACTTACCGCGAACGCTCGCCTTAACCAATTTTTTTTTTTAATTTTTACTTTTTTTTACATTTTGTTTGTTGTTGATCGTTGTGTTTGGTCGTTGCGGACGTCACATGATAACTGTTCAAGTTCGTTTGTTGATCCTTTCACTCAGTTTTTTTTTATTACAGAGGCCAACCAACTCTCCGACCGAAAACGCTGAGCTACCGTGCTGGCAACCAATTCAGTTATCCGTGCACACTCCCCGGACTCACCCAAACCTCCATATGTCACCCTTTCTGCATCTTTATCCATTATATTCATTATTAATTGGATTCCTGTTCCAGGGAGAGTGAGATTACGATGAATAGAAGCCAACGTTATTATTCAATGCCTGTCTGAATAAACATACCCTCATGACGATCCACACCTGTATAAAATAATTCGAAATTCATTCGCTAACTGCAAATTCTTTGACATAAGCTGTATTAGGTATAAATGTACTACTTATCAGTGACATGTGAACATTTGTGCCAGACTGGATCCTGAACTCACGTTTCCCATTTATAGCGAGCCGCCGCCTTACGGGGCAGTCTTCTTTGAAGGCATAAAAAATAGGCGATTTTCGTGATTCCTTAAAGTAAAATAAAAATTAATGCTAAATCTGGTGATTAGTTTCATTCCTTTTTTCTGTCCACATCGGGGGGCTCCCTATAACAGCTGCACCAAATGGAAGGACCCTTTGCAGCCGGAACGTTGGTCATCGGCGGCAGTTCTCGAAGCCCTCCTGTTGGAGACATAACAAAATAATTGTGTAATCCATTTTCAATATATTTTCCATCAGAATACATGGATAACTGAAAATATTGTAGACTCATAGGACATCTGTTAAGACATCAGGGATTAACTTCCACGGTACTAGAGGGAACTGAGAAGGATAAAAACTGTACAGGAAGACAGATTGGAATACATCCACCAAATAATTGAGGACTTAGGTTGCAAGTGCTACTCTGAGAAGAAAAGCTTAGCGCAGGAGAGGAATTCGTTGCAGGCTGCCACGTCAAATCAGAAGACTAATGACTCAAAAACACAAGTTTCAAAGAAATGGTGACGTGTTTACATAAATATTTTCTTTGCCCACAAAATTGAGAAAAAAGCGGGTACCGAAAACAGACTTTCCAAAATATTGTAAAAGACTACGTAAACTGACAGGATTCAGTTTACAATACCAGCATCGAATTCCGATCAAAATCATGTGTGCCGTACTCAGGTTAAGTTTTCCACAAATGTGAAGAATGCGTCTTCGCGGAAAACCCGTTTAATGTTTTAGGTTACAGTCTTTGTAGTTAAAATAGCTCTAGTAGCGATCGCTGGACGATACAGCAGTCCTTTCAAGCTAGGCAAGAAGGTCCTCCTCCATCTTCCTCGTGTCCATGGCGGTCCTGCGGGCCTCTTTGGCAGTTTCTGTCATCCGCTGCTCATCTCGCTGCGCAAAATTTTTGCCCGTCTTTGTGCAGAACTTCTAACAGGCTGGTCAGATCTCAAGTTCTATCAGGTTCATAATTTCCATAATACCTGTTAGGGCTCGTCGCAATTACAGGTCGACTATTTTTTTTCCTGCTGTGCATTGTTTTCGAAAACACGATTTCACAATTCGCCATGCATCTAAATCTACATCTACACTCTGCAAACCAGTGTGAGGTGTGTGGCAGAGGGTACGTCCCATTTCATCAGTTATTAGGGTTGCTCCGTGTTCAATTCACGTAAGGAGTGCGGGAAGAATGATTGTTTGAATACCTCTGCACGTGGAGTAATTATTCTAATCTTATCCGCACGATTCCTCTGAACGATACGTTGGGAGCTGTAGCATATTCTTAATCATTTAAAGCCGATTCTTGAAATTTGGTTAGGAGACTCTCCGGATAGTCTACGCCTACCTTCATGAGTCTTTTATTTCAGTTAGTTCTGTGACAATCTTCCACGGTTTAAACAAACCTGTGACTATTCGTGCTGCCCTTCTCTGTATACGTTCAATATCCCCTGTCAGTACTACCTGGTACGAGTCCCACACACATGGCCAGTATTCTAGAACCGCTCGAACGAGTGATTTGTAAGCAATCTCCTTTGTAGACTGACTGCATTTCCCCAGTATTCTACCAAAAAACCGAAGCCTACCACCTGCTTTACCCACGACTGAACCTATGTGATCATCCCATTTCACAGCCCTACATAGAGTTTCATCCAGGTACTGGTATGAGTTGGTGGATTCCAACAGTGACCCATTGATACTGTAGTCATAGGATACGGCATTTTTCATTTTGTGAAGAGCAAAATTTTACATTTATTTTACATTTCTGAACATTATAGAGCAAGTTACCAATCTCTTCACCACGTTGAAATTTTATCAAGAACTGACTGAATATATATGCAGCTTCTTTCAGACAGACATTATAGGCAACTGTATCATCTCCAAAAAGCCTGAATTTACTATCACTATTCTTCCCAACACTTTCCTGGGGCACATCCGACGTTCCTCCTACATCTGACGATGACTCTCCACCCAAGATAACATGCTGTGTCCGCCCTAGCAAAAATTTCTCAATCCAGTCACAAATTTCAGTTGATACCCCGTGTGACAGTACCTTTGACAAGAAGTGTAGGTGCGGTACTGAGTCAAATGCTTTTCGGAAATCAAGAAATACTGCATCTACCTGGTTGTCTTGATCCAAAGCTTTCGGTATGTCGTGTGCGAGTTTCGCATGATCGATTTTTTTGAAATCCATGCTGGTTGTCATTGAGAAGGTCATTCTGTTCAAAAATACCTCATTATGTTTGAGCTCAGAATATGTTCTAAAATTCTACAACAAATAGATGTCAAGGATATTGGACGGTAGTTCTGTGGATCACTTCTATTACCCTTCTTGTACACGGGTGTGGCCTGTGACATTTTCCAAGAACTGGTCACGGCTTTTTGTTCGAGAGATCTACGATAGATTATGCTTAGAAAAGGTCCTAACTCAGATGCAAATTGAGTACAGAATCTGACAGGGATTCTATTGGGGCCTGGAGCTTTGTTCGCTTTTAAAGATTTCAGCTGTTTCTCAACATCACTGACAATAATACTTATTTCATTCATCTTTTCAGTGGCAGAGGATTAAATTGGGGCAATTCACATGGATTTCCCATTGTAAAGGAACATTTGAAAACGGAGTTAAGCATTTCAGCTTTCTCTTTGGTATCCTCAATTTCAGTTCCTGTATCATTCGCTAGGGACTGGACACTAATTTTGGTGTCACTAATAGCCTTCTCGTACGACCAAAATTTCCTCGGGTTCTGTGAAAGATCACTTGTGAACAGATAACCGAGTTTTTTGGCGAATTTAGGATGAACATTGATGAACGTTACAATAACGTTGACATCACAGAGAACACTGAGCAAAAAAAAAATGATTCTTTGATTTTTCAGTTAACCACTTGGGCCATCCGTGCTTGCTCCCTGGATCTACCCTAAGCTCCATACGTCACATCATCTACACTCTTGTGCCATGTTCTCATTCTCCATGGCGTGGGGATCCAGTTAATAATATTGGAGAGCATTAGGTGATGAAATAATGGTCTATGGCATAAAGATGAAGACAATGTGATATGGAGGTTTGGATCAGTCTGTAGAGCGTGCACAGATAGCCTAAGTGGTTAAGACGACCGCTAGCGGTAACCAGGAGTCCAAATCCGGCACAAATTTTCATATGTATCCAATAAACAGAATATCTATGTCTAATACAGTTGATGTCAGAATTCGCAGTAAGCTGTGGATTGTGAACTAAGTCGGTTCTTTCAGCGACGCAAGTAAATACCAAGATTGTTTACATTGTCCAAATATTATATAACAGATTGAGGCTACGACTGCATAGCGCCTTTAGTAGGAATGCTACTATTATCATTAGTAGCAGTGGCATACATATTATTGGCATTAATGTGACTCAGCAGAAGTGCTGTTCGGTTTTTGTGAAGAAATGAGTTGTTTCAAGACTTTTAAATTTAAAAAAAAAAATCCTTGCAGTCAGAAAAGATGGAGAAATTCCAACATATTCACCTGAGGACTTTAGCGGCAATGTCTATCAACCTTCGACACCTCTGATTCAACTAGATGAATCACAAAGTGTTTTATTACCTTTTTCTACTCCAAAATTCAGTTCATTTTGCAAAACTCACAATATTAAAATAAGGATGTTGCAAATAAAGAATATTTTTTAAACTGAAAATTTGACAATTCTCGTTTACTTCGTGAGTTGGAGAGTTACATCACGTGTTATTGCAACATCTACAAAAATAGCAATAAAAGTCTTTTCATTGCCTGAGGTTAAGTGCTAATCATTCGAAATACTTTAAAAATAATCGTATTAAAAAGAATGTGTGCTGCTGTATGGTCAAGTTTCGAAGTAAAATAAGGTTGGGAATTGTCCTAGTACTTCTCTTGTCGCTTGGCGATTCTTTAACCTGTGATAGTGATTGTTCATCTGAAAAGCAGCATACTGCTCTGTGGTTTGGAGTCCACACTAAACGACAGGTCTGCACATATCTGGCAGGGTGCGTCAGTTCAAAAGTTGTAAGAAGGCATGTGCACGTTGTCTCCAAAAGGCGAATGACAAAGATGGTGCAATCGAAAGCAGCTCTGTACATTAACAGTTGGCACCAGAATCTAAGTAATCAATAATAACTCAAATACGAATACAATTCTATTCGTATCTAATAACAGCTTTGCACGAATTTTGAATGACGTCGGCGTGACGGGAGCAACGCAGTCAACAACCATCACACAGGTGAAGCAGAGCACGTTATTGGCATGTTCCAGAAACCTCTTCTGGTTTAGAGGACAGATCAAGACATACTTTCAACACTATAACAATGGTAGTCAGTATTCAAAAATATACAATACGTGTCACAGATTATTAATTATTAATTATTGGCTGTCAGTATTGTAATAAAATAAAGCCATTGTGTAACAAACGAAAAAGAGAGTTTTAAACCAAAGGCCAAACATTCAGTAACAGTGGAGTTAGTTTATGCTTGGTTATCGATCCCAGAATAAAGCCAATAACTTTACGTGGAAACTATTATGCTGGTACGGAGAGAATGGCATTAGCAGCAACATAAGCTGTAGATTGGAAGTGTTTGAGGGTTGTGAAAGTGTTACCTTAAGAGATAGCAGTAAAACATGCAAAATTTTACTGCTTCAAAATCAATAACAAAAATTCCGACGACAGTATTTCAAAAACATTCACTAATAGTGGAACTAAATCACTATGCACTCGTGCTGCAGTTCTCACAATTCACAAATAGTACCCACTCAATACCAATCGAAACCCTCAATCAGAGAATAATCAGTAAGTTAACACTAAAACCCTAAACTAAGAGGTATAAAATAACATAACAACCAAAACTTACATCACACAAAACAGATACAACGAAATCAAACAGGTATACTACAATGCTGGCTTAAGACAAAATTTACACTAACTTATAAGCTTCCTTGCACACATATTTCGTCTCTGTAGTCCAGTGGTCAGCATGTATGGCTGCTGTGCGGAGGAGCCGGGTTCAATTCCCAACACTCTCAGGGACTTTTCCATGGTGGGAGGTCGAACGGGATGCATTCAGCCTCGTGACACGAATTGAGGTACTTCTTGAGTGAGTGAGAAGTAGAGGCTTCAAGGTCAATGAAGCCGACAGAAGCCAGGAGAACAGTATACTGACACCATGTCCATCCATACCTAATCAGACTACATCATTGGCAAAGGATGACATGGCTGTCGGTCGTCCCGATTGGCCCATCAGCTTTGCGTGTTCTTGGGTACATACGTCATCCTACAGCACAAATAATAACAGAGGGTGAGAATGTAACAGTGCCTCGACATAGCTAAAACTCAATCCTAAACGTTATCTTGATACCAAACTCAAAACTTGAGAATTTATGAACAACGTTTTGTAAGTTTAAACACGAATCTGCCGTAAGGTCTTCTATGAGATCGACCAAGGCAGGCAACGTCACTGCACTGACATATTGCGTCTGCAGTTGCCCGTAGTAGAGAAAGGTGTGGCTACAAGATAACTGGACTATTGTTGTAACACATTTTATTTCAAAAACATATGAACTAATTATGTGTCATCCTCAGTATATTTCTACTTCCATTATCCCTACAGAGCTCCTTGATGACGTGTGCCGCTTTTTCTTTCACTGCTTCATCGGACTGAAAACTTGTTCCTTTTAATGCAGGTTTGACCTTGGAGAATAGATAAGTCACTTGGTGCTGGGTCAGGAGAATAAGATGGGAGGTCTAACACTGGAATGGTTATGTAAAATGTGTCTTACGCTTTCTTTGTCAATTCCTACAGTTTCAGTAATTGACCCAATACTCAACCGACAGTCTGATAGAATTAGATTACTTACTTTTCGATAATTTCACCTTTTTTTATGTTGAAGGGAGTCCTGGGATTGAGTCATCTTCATTGTCTTCATGGCCATCTTGGAAACGCTTTGATCACTCAGATACTCATGTATGTGATGAACAGACTTCGACATAAATTTCTTTAGTAGTACTAGGTTGGTTTCAGCAGCAGCCTTTCAAGTTTCATATGAAACATCACAACTGTTCGTTGCTCTATAATTACAGTTATCATTTTTCCGGAAAAACAAAATACTGTTCTTACACAACGAAGGCCAAGGCCAAACTGATTTGTCTACGGACACCGGAGATCACGCAACCGATTGAGAAGGCTCCAAGCTTCAGTTATTGCTCATTCATCTTTAGCACATCCGTACTTGCTCTGTGATAGCCACATTTCTTAGTGAACAATCAGCAGCACAATTTCAAAATACAAGCGCACAACTAAACCAATCCACCATTGTAGGGCACGAAATCCATAACAAGTATTAAAGACTGCTAATAGCACACTGCAGAACTAAAAAGCTTTCTTGAGGAATCGTGTGTACAGGGCACACGGCGTTAACCATAGCCACATTCTTTCGCACAAAGTGCAGTCTTCGCAAGAACCAGCAAAACACCATCCTGCGTTTGGAACCCGCTCTCAGTGTTGACAGCTGTCCCTCAGTTCTACTGGTGAATGCGTCCCGATTATATTGCGCCGCTGCTTACCAAAAGACTCTTTCTACCACCAACATAACAGCAGCTGCTCCTTCTTCCATGGGACTCAGGGCACATGCTCTAAGACTCAATGTATTCACTGCACCTCGACATACTGCCGAACACCAAGTAAACCAGTGCCGGCCAAAGCTTCATACGTTCTGGGCTGCTCACTTGTGTTGTCAGCTGCTAACTGAGACTTGTCTCCCCAGGTGCATAATGCAAGGTTCGGCGGTTGCACTGCACGCCGACAACTCAGGAACCAACCACTCCGGAACACAGATGCACTCTTATAATACGTTGTGGGGGTTACGTTCATGAAACTGATTGAAAATATCAATTTTTCAATTTAGTTTTTGTTTAGTAGTAGAACTCGTGGGCAGTAGGTTCCCAAAGTTTCAATGCCTGAAAAATAATTAAATATGTGACCTGACCTTCCTGCCACAAGCATTTTCGAAGCAACAGCTTGGTGAAAAACGGCTACAGTCACAACCTGAAGATACAAAGGAATTAAACACCTTAGCTTCCAGTGGGCATTGATTTATATCACTGGAGCAAGTTGAAAGTTTGTGCCGGACCGGCCGGCCGTTGTGGCCGAGCGGTTCTAGGCGCTTCAGTCCGGATGTCCTTAGGTAAGCTAGTAGTAGCTCTGGGGGTTCAAATGGCTCTGAGCACTATGGGACTTAACTGCTCAGGTCATCAGTCACCTAGAACTTAGAACTAATTAAACCTAACTAACCTAACGACATCACACACATCCATGCCCGAGGCAGGACTCGAACCTGCGACCGTATCGGTCGCGCGTTTCCAGACTGTAGCGCCTACAACCGCTCGGCCACCCCGGCCGGCTAAGTCTAGCGGACTGATGACCTCAGATGTTAAGTCCCATAATGCTTAGAGCCATTTTAACCATTTTTTTGCGCCGTACCGGGGTTCAAACTCGGGTCTCCAGCTTAGTAGGCAGATGCGCTGTCACTTCACCATCTGGACACACTGGTCATCACAACCTCACGGATTACCCAAGCACATCTCCCGCCAGGCCCAAATTCTCAACTCACACCACACACTACTGATGTATTGCCCCTGCTCACTAGCCTCATTAACCGCAGCACCTTACCGATTCCCGGTTATGGGAATGCCGCGAATAATGAGGCTAATGAGCGAGGTTTTGATGACCAGTGTGTCCAGATGGGAAGTGTGCTAGAGTAGTATGTGCGATGATGGTGACACTGTGTATGGATAGCATAGTGATCAGCACATTTGCCTAATAAGTAAGAGACTTGGGTTCGAGTCCACTTCCGAAATCAATTTTCAATTTGCTCTGGTGATGTACATCAATGCCCACTGGCAGCTAATGATTTATAGTGGCTGCAGAATCAAAGTGGTATCTGTTCTTTCGGACATGTCATACAAACACTGTACAGCACCAGAGCCAGATTTGCACCTGGTGGCCACAATTGGAACTAACTGCTCTTCCAGCGTACATCGGTTCCGCATTAACGTATTAGCATATCAACGAAGTTTCACTGCCATTCGATAATTACAACCCACGCTGGGCCTTCGTGAGTAGCTGCACTTTAATGAAAGCCATTCTGTAGTTCAGGCTGGTCTGCTGTCACACACAAGACTAATTCCTGCTGCCGCATTTGTCCGCTCGACTCGCGGTGGCACTGTATTCCGCTGCTTTCACGACCCGCACGCCCTCTGCCGCGGTGGGAAGCCAACACCAGCCCTGGGGCCAGCAGCGGTGTGGCCCAGGACATTAAGTGTGCCGCGTAATCACATTCATGACTTTCAGTGCCAACTCAAAAGCAAAATATTGTACGTCAACTGACTGGATCGACGTGGGAGCGTAGCTTGAAGTTCTTCTACCATAAGCAATGTGGTTATGTTTTGGAACCGAAGAATATGTGTCACCAATATTGGAGGCGTCTTGTCACTTGAAACAAGTAGAGGTCGCTTTACCGAGCGAGGTGGCGCAGTGGTCACCACACTCGACTCGCATTCGGGAGGATGATGGTTCAAACCCGCGCCCGGCCATCCTGATTTAAATGTTTTTTATTCCAGTCTTTGATCACAATATCAATTCTTTAGACTATGACAGGTTTCAGTCCGTAATGACCATCCTCAGATCTTTTTTATACCATGAGGATGGTCATTACGGACTGAAACCGGTCATCGTCTAAAGAATTCATATTGTGATCAAAGACTGGAATAAAAAACATTTGACAGTATTAGATCACTGTTTGTATACGTGACCTTGTCGCAATTGGTGAAACATCCTGATTTAGGTGTTCCATGATTTCCATATATCGCTTCAGGTAAATGCCGGGATGGTTCCTTTGAAACCACACAACCGACTTCCTCCCCCATTTTTCCCTAATCCGATGGGACCGGTGGCGCCGCCCCCAAAACAATCAACCAGCCAACGTCGCTTTAAATGAAACTCTCAGGGTTTTAAACATGCTTGCTTGGCTAAGTGAGCGTTTATAAATTAAAGTTGAAACAAATGGGCCGTCGATCACAATTTTTAGCCTTATTAACCAGGTTTAAACACTTCTAAGACTGTCTTCATCAGGATTTAAATGTTTAAAATGGCCTATAACCGACTTAAAAATTTATGAAAAAAGAATTTTTTTCATATACACTCCTGGAAATGGAAAAAAGAACACATTGACACCGGTGTGTCAGACCCACCATACTTGCTCCGGACACTGCGAGAGGGCTGTACAAGCAATGATCACACGCACGGCACAGCGGGCACACCAGGAACCGCGGTGTTGGCCGTCGAATGGCGCTAGATGCGCAGCATTTGTGCACCGCCGCCGTCAGTGTCAGCCAGTTTGCCGTGGCATACGGAGCTCCATCGCAGTCTTTAACACTGGTAGCATGCCGCGACAGCGTGGACGTGAACCGTATGTGCAGTTGACGGACTTTGAGCGAGGGCGTATAGTGGGCATGCGGGAGGCCGGGCGGACGTACCGCCGAATTGCTCAACACGTGGGGCGTGAGGTCTCCACAGTACATCGATGTTGTCGCCAGTGGTCGGCGGAAGGTGCACGTGCCCGTCGACCTGGGACCGGACCGCAGCGACGCACGGATGCACGCCAAGACCGTAGGATCCTACGCAGTGCCGTAGGGGACCGCACCGCCACTTCCCAGCAAACTAGGGACACTGTTGCTCCTGGGGTATCGGCGAGGACCATTCGCAACCGTCTCCATGAAGCTGGGCTACGGTCCCGCACACCGTTAGGCCGTCTTCCGCTCACGCCCCAACATCGTGCAGCCCGCCTCCAGTGGTGTCGCGACAGGCGTGAATGGAGGGACGAATGGAGACGTGTCGTCTTCAGCGATGAGAGTCGCTTCTGCCTTGGTGCCAATGATGGTCGTATGCGTGTTTGGCGCCGTGCAGGTGAGCGCCACAATCAGGACTGCATACGACCGAGGCACACAGGGCCAACACCAGGCATCATGGTGTGGGGAGCGATCTCCTACACTGGCCGTACACCACTGGTGATCGTCGAGGGGACACTGAATAGTGCACGGTACATCCAAACCGTCATCGAACCCATCGTTCTACCATTCCTAGACCGGCAAGGGACCTTGCTGTTCCAACAGGACAATGCACGTCCGCATGTATCCCGTGCCACCCAACGTGCTCTAGAAGGTGTAAGTCAACTACCCTGGCCAGCAAGATCTCCGGATCTGTCCCCCATTGAGCATGTTTGGGACTGGATGAAGCGTCGTCTCACGCGGTCTGCACGTCCAGCACGAACGCTGGTCCAACTGAGGCGCCAGGTGGAAATGGCATGGCAAGCCGTTCCACAGGACTACATCCAGCATCTCTACGATCGTCTCCATGGGAGAATAGCAGCCTGCATTGCTGCGAAAGGTGGATATACACTGTACTAGTGCCGACATTGTGCATGCTCTGTTGCCTGTGTCTATGTGCCTGTGGTTCTGTCAGTGTGATCATGTGATGTATCTGACCCCAGGAATGTGTCAATAAAGTTTCCCCTTCCTGGGACAATGAATTCACGGTGTTCTTATTTCAATTTCCAGGAGTGTATAAAAGTGTAAGTACCGACTAACAATACAAGACAGAGACAGTACTTACATTTCACATATAAAATATCCGGCCAGAAGGACCCTAGTCACAATTTTTTTTAAAGAATGCATGAAGACGAGCCACTGTGGGCTGCTCATATCTGTAAAGCCACGCGACATGTAAGTACTGTATCTTGTATTGTCAGTCAGTACTTACACTTTTATACAAAAAATTTTCTTTTCCAATAAATTTGTACTTATGTTGCAAGCCACTTTAAACATTTAAATTCTGATGAAGGCACTCTTAGAAGTGTTGAAACCTGGTTAATAAGACTAAAAATTGTGACCAAGGGCTCATTTGTTTCAACTTTACTCTCAGGGTTGTCACCCCATGCCTGAGGCTACACCTGCTGACAAAATGTACCCACTCAGTTGCGATCATAGCACCATCAGACATAAAAAGCAAAGTAGTCCGAGAAGCAAATAAGAAAAAACAGCAAATCGACCCACGGCACTTTATGTATAACCACCAAATAGTTTCGACTCAAGTCAAGGAAGAGCTTTATTCAACGCAGATTACCACTAGAAGGCCGACGTGAGACTCACCGTGTATCTTACGGATGGACACTCTGCAAAATTCTAATTTGCACCCCAAACAGAAAATCACCCGAGGGCAACAGTATACCACATGGAGAAAACATTGAACAGATTAAGATCTTGGGCAAGTGGCCACTAATCTGAAAATGATCTTCGTGAATGTGGATTCAACGATTGCTCTTGTGCCCAAGAAGGGTGTGTGTGTGTGCGCAGCGGTACACCTGTTTTTATATTATGAGAAGCCTGTTAGAGGTGCAGAGTTTTAGAAAAAGAGTCTCGATGTTCTGACCCGGACACTTTAAGTATACAATGCCAACTACACAGCCAGTAACTGAGACGCCCTGCTAAACCCGCAGGACAGGACAGGTAGTTTAAGTTGTGGAAAGGGGGAAATAAGCGTGTCAGTTACACTCGAACATACAACCTCTTATTTGATCAAACATTACAAGAGCCAAAAAAATTTTTTTTTGGAAAAACACAGCTTTAATTCTGTAACTTAATTAGCGGATGAATGCGCCATACAATCTCATGCCTTGAGGGCAAGACCACTTTAATTTAAAAGCGGCTGAAAGCCAATAACTTAAATCTCAACCAAAAACAGGAATTTAAAAGTCAAAGCCTTATCTTAAAACAGTTCCTTAATTAGGCTAAAGGCCCGAATAATCTGACACTTCAAGAGCAAACAACTTAAATTCAAAATCGGCTGAAGGCCCAACACTTACGACTCAATAACATTTTAAAAATGGCAAAGGCTTTACGCAAAACAGTTCTTAAATTAGGCTGAAGGCCCAAACATCTGACGCCTTAAGGAAAAAACAACCTTAATCTAAAAATCGGCTAGAAGCCATACAACTACAAAGAACAAGAACAAACAAGAAAAGGCATATACCCAAGGGCGCTCAGAAGTTCCGAGGGTCGGCCTGGAATTCAAACACTAACGCAGGCAGTCGGCCCAATCATTGTCGATCCGATGACAACCCAACCGACAGACAGTCAACGGACCCACCGACAAGATAACCTGAGCTTCACCCGACCAGCACACAACAGGGAGTTCAAGGGGACAACGTAGTAGGTATTGATGCCCACAACCAATTATACGAGTACATTGAGCTGTCAAACTACACACCGTGCTGGACAGCGACAACACGATGAGGAAAATACACTGCCTGAATTTACGTCAACAGCCAGGGCAGGTAACAGGAATGTTAACAGCCACAAGGCAGAAGATTCCGCTGGTGCACTTCAATTCAAAGAACCAAGTACAGTTAAACTCCACCGGAGGGTAGCTAAAATTTGCCAACTAAAAAACACACGTTGTTGGTCGCGGGGATATCTCAACAACCGACAACGAACTCCAAACGACATCAATGTGAACAGTCGTGATTTGCTGGTAGATTACGTCAAAACTCAACTTTCATGTCCAGGATTGGTGAGCCACGAACCTCGAAGCAATCAGAACAGCACCACACACTCCGACAGCGCTTAGAGGCCACCAGCGGGCTCGGCCAAGCTATGCCCCGCGCGGATTTCCTCGCTGCTCCACGCCAACCGACCAACTGCCAGCACACAGCCCAGCCCGAAACTATAAGCACCAGGCTAAAGATAGTCCAAGGTACGAATATCGATACATACTGCTGCTGCCACCTGCGTAAAGAGAGGATTACAGCATATCGCGATAACCACGGGAGACTAAACACAGAGTAGCAACCAAGGTTTAATCCAACTCATAGCAAGAGCCAACCACGGCTCGGTAAGTGTAAAATTTTTTTAGTGTTTTTTGGATTGTGAGCATTCTCAATTTGTTAAAAAGACTCTGTCACATGATGATTGTTCAAAGGTAGGACCTACTGAAAAATGGTGAATTTGTGAACGAATGAATGAATGAACAATGTTCTTCCTGCAGCATCTCCCACTGAAATTTGTCTGCAACACACGCTGTCTGAACTAGATAACTGCATCTGCTTGGCGAGGTAAGCAAGAGGCACATGTTCCCCATCTGCCTCTTTTCGTGTCGACAGGCACTTACCAACTGCAGTGCTGCAGGTATGTTCTCCACGACGCGGCTAAGGAAACATGGTAACTTGTAACGTCTGAACAAATGCGAGGAGCAGTGATGGGTAAAGGAAGCTGCACACTGAGCCCGTGTGGTCTGCAACAAGGCGAATGCAGCTACGTGAGCGCCGAGCTGTCCCACCCAGACCAGATGTGACTGACTCATCAGGCAAGGTAGTGTCGGTGGTTTACGGCAGCATCCAACAATCTACAAATAGCTGATTTGGCCTTTCTGTCTCGCAGTGAACCACAGTCATGCACCTTAAAAAGTACCAATTCATGATGACAATCACTTCATAGTGTGAACACAGGGGCGGGGTGTCAAATGCAAGCACGTTAGGAAAGTCTGCCATTTCCACTTTCTCGTAGAAAGGACGCTCTCCATTATTCATATATGTGAAACAGAATTGTGCATCGGATTTGGTAAGGAGAAAATGGCTCTCGTATATGAATATGGATGATAGTGAAGGAAGACATGTCATTTTGATTTTTGTAAGTTATAGATGTGCTTGTCAGATGGAGAACAAGTTATGTTACTGTTAAACAATCTTTTCTCTTATGGTGGCACAGTCTTTGCCTCTGCACAGTCTAATATGTTCTCGGTTGACGTGCGGTAGGTGATCGACGTATTCAGTAGTGCTGTGTTGGTTTGTGATAAGAAAGATCTATTGTAAAGGACAACAAGTATGAATATGATGTATATATTACAAGAAGGAAAGAATATAAATTTCGAGGTAAGACTGCAGCACTGCGCATCTAGTTTGTCGGAACGATTATTGTCAGCTAGTTAATTTGCTCAGAGTTGAGAGAAAGACCACCCCACTTCCATGAGTCATGCATTAACAAGTCAACTGATTAAGTTACTCGATTTTTATAGAAATTCTCTGTTGACACTATACCCTTTTCAAATCAAAATGGTTCAAATGGCTCTGAGCACTATGGGACTCAACTGCTGAGGTCATAAGTCCCCTAGAACTTAGAACTACTTAAACCTGACTAACCTAAGGACAACACACACATCCATGCCCGCGGAAAGATTCGAACCTGCGACGTAGCGGTCGCGCGGTTCCAGACTGTAGCGCCAGAACCGCTCGGCCACCAGCGGCCGGCCTTTTCAAATCATTGTTCACTTTTATAAGCATAGACCAATGTTACGTGTGAAGATCACGCGACATTTTACCCTGCCTTTTTGAATAATATTTCATTCTAAAGTCGTAGTCTAGGAATATCATTTATAGGAACAGTTCCTCTCACCATCCCGCTATTTGGAGAAGATTTATCATTACGCATTTCCACATTGCGCCATATCGTGTGGAAAAGTTTGAAAATTGTTTGGAAATTTGATTTAAAAAATAGAGATCTAGCTTAGCCGCTGCCTGCTTGCTGTTTGCTGTTGTGTTTTCGAGAAATCTGCAACAACTTTGTCAAGACGCGCGGTAAGTGGGAATTTCGATTAGGGCTGTTTTACTTCAGTTGCTCATTTAATATAAAGACAAGTTGTACTCAGACCAGTTACAGTTCAATTCAAATTAGTCAAATCGTTCAAATGGCTCTGAGCACTATGCGACTTAACTTCTGAGGTCATCAGTCGCCTAGAACTTAGAACTAATTAAACCTAACTAAGCTAAGGACATCACACACGTCCATGCCCGAGGCAGGATTCGAACCTGCGACCGTAGCGGTCGCTCGGCTCCAGACTGTAGCGCCAAGAACCGCACGGCCACTCCGGCCGGCTTCAAATTAGTCAGTTTAGTTCAATGTTAGCATACGAGTTTAAGTTGGATAACAATTTGTGGGTACATAGTTTTCGTCATTTGTAGATTTTTTTATAGAATTGGAGGTAAATTTGGGCTAAATTTCATACAAAAACTTGTTTGGAGCTTACAATAGCCCTAGTCAATCATTAATCAAAGTGTGATAGAGGTTAACTAGCTACAGAAATAATAGCAAAAGGAATTCAGTTACAGCCCTATTTATTTTACAATAATCTACACACGTGGAGAAAAGCTGTACGTAGTGATTATCCACATTTAAAACTAACGAAATACACATGAAGCTTTAAACTATATCCTTTAACCTTATACAGACATGATGGGCCACAAGGAACAGTGGAAAATCGTATAAAAGATGTTACCTCTAGCGATCGCGATCGAATTAATGCGTTCCCTGTCATAGAAGAAGGGCTGCTATTTTATATATGCACACGAAGTAATACAAGGCCAGCCAAGGCGTGCCGAACTTCACGCGATGCGAAAGTGCTGGCCACGGGGAGCAAAGGCTCCGCCTGTATCGCTTTTGCTCTTTCCTTCCCGGAAGTGCTCGCTGCAGCGCGACGTTTCATTTATTGTTGCGGTGAAGCATTTTTCTGTCGACACAACTCTGTCCAGTTCGGCAGAATCTTGGTGACAGTGCTGTTTACCATTCGCTTTGAGTTCGTGGTACGATGAACGTTCACAGGTCCAGTGGATGTTTGTACCAAAGAGTCAGTCTAGCGATCCATCATCACAAGCCTTTAAAAATGAAAAGGCATGACAGAAGAGAGGGATGAGACTTCTCAGCATATATCATGCACTCGCATAAGTGCAACTTTTGCTAGGAAGCGATATTACGATACCATGCAGAAAAAATTTAAAGATATAGTTAACAATGAAAGAGCAAAGAATTACAGTGATTGACCGATGGGATTCGTTGTTCAGTACCCCCATCATGAAGCACTTTGTTCTACATTTTACAGGCATACAGCACGTGAAGATATTGGAGATAAGAACAGTAAAATTTATGAGTCACACGCAGTATTCCACTGTCAGTTGCAGCTGTTTCCGATGGAACTAAAAGAAGAGTATGAAGACTTTGTAAGTTACTACAAAGTACACTGGTTAAGGCAAGGGAAAGCCTGGACCTATTCTCCGATTTAAAACTCGCTATTGTTGAATTTATAAAGGAAAATGGGGTGTAGGAACGAGAATTAGAACATCTGGAATGGATTGCCGACTTCACATTTTAAGTGAACTTGAGTGCACACTGCCCACAGTAAGACAAAGCAAGATGAGGAACAACATCTTTCTGATCTGATGCGTACGGGTTTAAAAAGAAAGTTGCGTTGTAGAAGGAACTCATTTTGACACAGTCGAATTCCCTAAGCTCACTGCCGTTAAAGAAAACGAGAGGCTTGAAGAAATCATTGCGGCTCTGAAAGAATTACAAAGATGGTTGCCTAAATGTTTCGAGAACGCTGTCAATCTTACATCTGTTTTGTAGCTGTTTTCGAGACTGGTTGCTGTTTCAGTTTAAAGCGTTCCTGTGCATATGCAGATGTAACTGAATGACCTGCATGATGATAAAAGTGTTAGATTGCAATTCTGTCCGCTCTGACTGATATGTGCTTGTGCCTACGTTGAAATGCCTGCCAGAAATTAATCTTAAATGGAGGTAGAAACCAATTTCCATGAAACTAGTTAGTCAAAAATTGGTGAAATAAATGTACAAGGGGGTGTCTCACTAAAATATGCAACAGAGGCATACCCCCCAACGACTTTTTATGTACGTTTTATTAATTTCTCTTTTTGTTCTATAATGTGGAATGAATTGCCGTGTTAGTTGGGACGCAGATAAGGACTTTGGGTCCACATCATTATTTACGGATCATGAAAATATAGAGAATAAAACGATTAACTTACTTCCGAGATGCTTGCTACCTTTACAAGTGGAAAACTTAATAGACAGTCAGAAAAAGTAGAAAGATATATGGGATGGATCTGTATAAGCACTTCCCAATGAAATTGCAAAAGTCATATCACTAAGTACAACGAAATGAATTGAAAGTGGGAAAGCAAAAAGATTAGAAAAGTAGGAAGATATATCAGACAGATCTCACGGATCTGTCTCAGTCTAGACAGTCTCATAAGGAAGCGCACAACTCTTCGCTTAATCAACTTCATCTCGTCGATTGATCCAGCTTAGTTGAAATTCGAGAACGTCGATCACTACTCAAAGGTGATCGAGTGATGGTGTTGTTAGCAATGTGTTTCATACAGGTTTTGAAATTCCTTAGTTTTCTTTCAGTGTATGTTGGTATGGCATGTACGCCGCACGGGGTAGCCGCGTTGTCTGGGGCATCTTGCCTCAGTACGGGCAGCTCCTCCCGTCGGAAGTTCGAATCCTCCCTCGGGAATGGGTGTGTATGTTGTCCTTGGCCTAAGTTAGTTTAAGATAGGTTAAGTAGTGTGTAAGCCTAGGGACCGATGACCTTAGCAGTTTTCTCCCATAGGAACTTACCACAAATTTCCAAAATGGAATGTGCAATATTTACGTGACTGTTTCTTCTTAAGATGGACACACTCTTCCCAAGAGTTGACTGTTATGACTGATTTCAGTGACTGATTGCCAGTCCCGCAATCATGTAGGTCTCTTCATAATTTATTGCATTATATTAATTTGTATTGAGGGTCTGCTGCAAATCTTTGAAACAGATCTGATCATCTTCAAGCCTATCTGCACATCATAACAAATTCCCAAACCACCAGTGTGCACACGACTCTGTCGTTTGCAGATAAGCTCAGAGAACAACAGTTGTCATTTGCCAGTTCAACTATAAACAGTGTTTCAAAAAGACTCATTCGTTTCACAAGGCTACATCTTCCACACGAATGAAAGTAAAAGCTTAGCACGGAATTTTAACTTACTTATAAAACTAACAGTTTATCCTGGTGCCAATTGTAAGTTGCCAGTTCACATGGTTGCTGGAAGAGGTTTCCATGGTGCAGCTAGCTCGCTCGTTCGTCGTGATGACTGGGTGTTGTGTGATGTCCTTAGGTTAGTTAGGTTTAGGTAGTTCTAAGTTCTAGGGGACTGATGGCCATAGATGTTAAGTCCCATAGTGCTCAGAGCCATTTGAACCATCGCTCGTTCGTATATTATCCAGTATGCATGGCGATAAGTGTAGATAGCGATAATACAACAACGAAATGTGTTTCGCGTTCTCGTACTCTCCGTGCAAGTCAGTTACAATTGTGTGGCGTGACTTTTGTCGAGAGTGCAGCCTCAAAAGTGGATCAGTCATACGGTGATACTAATTAGAGGTCAGAAATTAGCTTTGTGTAGTCGCTTGAAACACGAGATAGGGTAGTATGACGTCATTTACAAACTGAATGCTTCTATTAAAGTCACTCCCCTTCAAGCAACTTTGGATGAACTGCGAATCAGAATAGCAACAGCAGTGAATGCAGTAAATCCATATATGCTCGCAAAAGTACGGGACGAGTTTCACTACAGTCTCGGTGTTTTAGGGCATCCAGCAGAGAGCACATTGAACATTTGTGAAATGTAAATGAAAATTGTGATCGTAAACGTATTTGCAAAAAATACCCTGAGGACGTATCAGTTGTGATAAAAATAATGTGAATAATTTTATTAGAAACAGAGTAATAAGCTTATATGGAATTTGATTTAATCTCATTCAGAATACTGACCTTGGCTAGCAATGCACTTATCCCCAGCTATAAATCCGTGACTGAAGCATTTTTGGAAACCATCTTTTGGAAAGGCGTTCAGTTGCTCTGTCGTACCTCTCTCGAAGTCAGATGTCAAAACGTTTTCCTTTCAGCACGGTTTTAGTTTTTGGAAAGAACCAGAAATCGCATGGTGCTAAACTTGATGAGTCAGACGGATGTTGACAGACAGGAATAGATTTTCTGGCCTATTTTTCTGGTCTTCTTTCTCGTACACCGCTTGGCAAATGTTGCAGTACGCCCTTGTAAATTTCATTGTTTAAAGCTGCTCCCCTTGGAACGAACTCTGATCGTACTATGCCGAAAATATAAAAAAAAAACAATGGGCATGATTCTGATAATCGATTTTGACTGACATAACTATTTAGGAGGAGAAGATTCCCTGGTTTTCCGTTGGGAGCTCTGAATTTTCGTCTCAGGGTGATACCCACAGACAAAAGTTTCATCTTCAGTTACGATTTTGAACATGAAGGCCGCATCCAAATGAAGATGATCCTTCAATTCCGTGCAAACAGACACACAATTGCCCTTCTGTTCATCATTCAAATGTCTAGGAACAAATTTTGCACTCACTCGTCTCATTTGCAAATTATCGGTTAAAATGCTTTGCAGGGATCCGTATGAGATTTTAAGTTCCTCGGTAACCTGTCAAATAGTTATTCGCCTTTTGGAATGAACAGTTTTTGCCGCTTTTTGCGCGTTTTCTTCCGTTTCTTGAGTTATCGGGCTTCCCACACGCTGCTCGTCTTCTACCCATTCATTTCTTCTTTTAAATCGCTCTTACCACTTGTAAGCAGTTTGCAGAATTACAGCGTTATTGCCATACATCAATTTCGATATTTTATGAGTTTCTTTTACATTTTTCTGCAACTTGAAACAGAATTTAACGTTCAAGCGTTGTTCGAAATGCTTGTTGCGCTTCAGACAGGTAAACACAAGCTCACTGTAGCATCTCTGGATTCTGACCGACTAGTCGGAATGCATTCCTACTTGACACTGTCTCAGGGGTTCAGACTATCAGACAAATTACATCAAATGTTGCAGCGTCAGAAGTTGCTGCTAAAAGAATCATTCACCATATTTTTTGATCACACCTCGTATATGTATGTACATAAAAAATATACCCCTGTAAAACTGGGTGTTCTTCCGAAAATAAAAACTTTGTAATACTATGCATGGCTTAAAAATTCACCCCAGGTCTGTTTTCATTCATGTAAAAAATATACTCCTAGGAAATCGTGTAAGTCTTTTGTAACACCCCGTATTTCAAAATTTTAACATAGTTGCGATACAGCGACGCTGAATGTAAATGAATGATTTCAGAAAATTAACCAACCAGTGGCAGAGAGAAAAGTTTAATAACAATATTTGACCATGGTTTTAACAACTCTATAACTGCCTTCTTTAGAAATGCGTGGAGCTATTGAGGAAAGTTTTTACATCATAGTTAAAAAGAATTATCAATGTGTAAATAATGTACGCAAAAATATGGTAAATAGATATTACTTACACGTAAAATCAAATTACTTACACGTAAAATCACATATTGGCGACGACAAATTTCAAAGCATAGAAGCTCAATTCAGGTAACATGGTACGTGTGGCTACCAGTAAAATCAAATAAAATCCATTAAAAAAATTCGCGTTGGAACTGGGATAAGTGTAAAAATCTTCACATTAAAATGTACATGGAATTTAAAGGCAGTAAAACGGCTCGTATGTAGCTGGTGCCCTATGATGACTGACAAAATAGGAGTGCATGAAATAGGAAACATCTGTAGCCAAAAAAATTTATCAGTCCCTTTTTCGATAGTTTACACATTATCTGTTTGCTATGCTCATATGTATTCGCCCAGGCACGCCATATACCGATGTTCCCACTGTGACAACTTTGTTAGTTGCCGCATGACACCAGCTACATATGAGCTGTTTCACTGCCTTTGAACTCCTCGTACATTTTCATGTGAAGACTTTTACGCTTAGCCCAGCTCCAATGCGAATGTTTTTTAATTGGTTTTATTTAGTTTTACTGATGGTCACACCTACCGTGTTATTTGACATGAGCTTCTTTGCCCTGAAATTTGTCGTCGGCAGTGTGTGATTTTGTGTGCAAGTTATTTTTGTTTATTACCTACTTTACACGTAGATAATTCTCTGTAACTATGTTGTCAAAAATTTCAATAGGTCCATGTACTTTCGATGAAGATAATTTTACAGTTGTTGAAACCATGGTCAGCTAACCAACTGGCTGACTGATTTTCTCAAATCGCTCACCCTGTATTTCATTACTGACACACACCCTATGCACAAAGCTGCGGAACAGCTTCGTGTAAATTACAAGCCACATATCTGGCTGCAATCCCTGCTACGTCTCACAATAGTGTCACCCACAAGTTGGGTATTCTGTAGGCCTGCCCAGATGCACCGCGTCGCGCCGTCCTTTAGCGGCGGAGGACAGGGAGGGACTGCTATTGAGAGTCTAGTGAGAAATGCGGGGGCGAGCGGGTCAGCGCGCGGCGGCATGCATCACCTGCGGAACAGAGGCTGCGGCGTGCCGGCGTGGCGTGGAGCCTGTTACAGACTGGTCCTCCGGAGCAGCCGCTCCCTAGCTGCCGCTGCGCCTGCATAGCTCGCATTCGCTACCCGCCGCATAACCACAGCGTCGTAACATGGTGCTGTCTGCGACCAAGTCCAAGGCAGTGTGCCAAAGTACAGGAAGCCTTTTGGACATAAAGCGAAATCCACCTGCTCGCCTCCGTCCACAACTCGCAAACACTAAGAAGTTGTGCGACACAAACGAAAGTTAGTAGACGTGTTTCTACAGCTGAAATATGATCTCTATTCAGATTTTGCCCCAGTCGCGTAAGAGTCGTGCTATAAGCGCCACTATGACAGTGAGTATCAGGTTTACTTTAAATACTCACTGTAGCAGTCGTCAGCGTCAGTTAACTTTGAGATTCGACGTGGTGAGTTGATGTTAGCCAAGAACGCCTTTAACACAACAAAAACGCCATTATCAACAACTTACTGAGTCTGAACGAAGTCGTGTAGTACGGCTACGTTGCACTAACGAACAGCAAAACTGTTGAGCTCGAAGGATTACGTATCTGCGTCTGCAGCATTTAGCACCACAGTGACACAACAAACTATTACACATCGGTTACATTCAGGACAGTGAAACCAGGTTGGTAGGTACTCACAGAGCGCACAGGATAACGTTATACTTGTGTATAGGGCCGTAAACAGTTACTGTGAGTTGCACAATCAAACACACAACTATATTTTTCTAAGAACCACTCATTTACACATTGCTTTAAAAGATCACAACTAAACAATACGGCTGAACGCCTAGTTAAAGAACTCGAGATGCTTTCTGGGCTCAAGACCCAAAACCACGCCAAAAACAAGAAAGGCTGAAGGCCTGGCTTAGAAATCAACAGCAATTAAAAATAGAAGGTAATCTTTTTTCCTTTAAAAAAAACATTCAGTTGAAAACAATTAGCGGCTGAAAGCCTACACTACACGTCTGAAGGACGACTATAATTAAAACATATTAATAAACAATTTTTCCAACCAAGAATTTTTTAAAACTTAGAACAGAATGGCCAAAAGCCTAGTTTAAAAAATATTAAATCATTGCACGGCTGAAGACCACAAACAAATTTGAAACAATGGCTGAAGGCCTGGACAACAAGTCAGACAAACAATTTAAAATAAACCCCTTCCTTCTTATAAAAATTTTCCTTTAAAGAATACAAATGGCTGAAGGCCTTATTAAAAGGAGTTCACGTAAATCCTCGGCTGAAGACCACACGTAACACATTGAACAACTAATAGCTTTGGGACTGGATTACAATCAATTTCAGATAGAACCAATTTTAAGGGAAATCTTTTTTTTATTTTCTTTAAATAACAGCAATCTTCAAAATTTTAATTTTATATGGCTGAAGACCTTTATGTAAAATTTAAAAGAACTGAATTAATACATGGCCGAAGGCCTCGCACAATACTTCAAACTAAAATGAAAATTACAATCTAAAACAAACAGAACAAGCGGTGCTCAGAAGTGTTCCAAGGGTCGGCCTGAGAAGGTAGCTCAAGCGTGAGGTGAGGTGAGACAGGTAGCCAAGAGTTGAAGTTAAATAATCGGATGGCAACCCAAACTAGAGATGGCCAAAGGAGCGACCAACAATTTAACCAATTCCTTTCTGTCCGACCAATGGCACAACGATGTAAAATATCGGCCGAGGACGAGGATACGAACAGCTCTACGTCTTCAGAAATTGGCGTTTAAAAACAGCCAAGGGAACAATAACCACTCTAAGCAAATATGAACCAAACAACTTAAAAGGCTGTCGAACTACACGCCTTGCCGGACAGCATCAATATAACGAGAAAAGGCACACTGCTGAAGAAGTACACTAACGACCAGGGCAGGTAACTGGGGCGTTAACGGCCACAGGGCAGAAAATACCGCTGGTGCACTTCACTGGCAAATAACAGTCAATTTAATAATTAATCACAATATAGGAAGAGGGCTGTAAGATTTCGTCGACTCCAACACATCATACGTTGCTGCTAGTCCGAACAGTCCAGGGAGCAACAACCCGCAGATGAACGAAGACATGTCACAATAGTTGAGGCTTCACAACAGGTTAACTGATCACTCAACTTCAGCATGTGCATGCCGCCAGCGGTCCCGGCCTGGCCTCACGCTGCGGAGAGTTCGTCGCTGCTCCGTCCCAACCAACTGATTACAACACATACCACTACCACCCGGAAATAGTAGCGGTCACACCAAAGATAGTACGACAGTACTAGTATCGATAAGCGCTGCTGCTGCCACTCAAGGAGGCAAGCCAGCAACTTCGTTACGCCAGTAAGAAAGGAAGAAACAAGACATCACTCGATGTGACAAAATTCCAAAGAAAAAACAGCATTAACGCGAGCCCCATACGGCTCAGACAGTTCCGAGACAGACTGCCTGTTGCGTACGCTCCACTGAACCCAGACCACCGCCATTTGGAACTTCAGTGATGTCAAACGAGATCTAATCGTGTTTTCTGAGGAAATATGGTCCTGCCTCTGTGCTAGTAATGGCGGGGTGTGTTGGTTAGAAGGAGACCAGTTAAGGCCTACAACCAACCTGTCACACTGGACCTACAACTGAACTTATGCTCTATGGTGCGATTTCGTATGACAGCTGGAGCACTCTCCTGGTTATCCAACACACCCTGACTGCTAATCTGTACGTCATTATGGCGATTCGACCTACTGTGCTGCCATTCATGAACTGCATTCCAGGGAGTGTTTTCCAGCAGGATAACGCTGGCCCACGTACCGTTGTTGTAATCCAAGTGTCTACATATTGCGTTGGCCTGCTCGATCAGCAGGTCTGTCGCCATTCGAGCGCGTATGGGACATCAACGGGGACAATTTCAACGCCATCCACAACCAGCATTAACCATCCCTGTGTTGACCGACGAAGTGCAACAGACATGGGACTCCATCCCACAAACTGTCATCCGGCACCTTTACAACACAATGCATGAACGTTTCCATGCTTGCATTTCATATGCTGGCTGTTACATAGGTTTTTTGCACTGTCTTATCTGCCGCCACATTAACCTGTGACCTTGCGATGTTAATCACTTAAATATGTTACCTAGACAAATGTATTACCGAAATGTCAATATTCAACATAAGTTATTTTTGGCTTTTGCGATTTTTTTCTGTCAGTGTATCAGTTGGAAATAAAGACAAAATCTATCTGTTCCTCTCTGTCCACAGCTCACAACATATCAAGTATGACGAGTATGAGCTAGTTTTTACTACATCTGAGCAATACGATTGGGATTATAACATGTCAAAGAGTACTGTGAGAATGGGCATATGATTTTACATTTTTTCAACATCAAATGTAAATCTGTTAGAAGGCACGTTCTTAGGAGAATTTTGTCCTCAAGTCGTCCAATTCCGTGTTGTTCCCTTCAGTTTTCGGTGAGATATTCCTTATCACAGATTTGTCAGCATATCTTATCTTCTTTTATACCCAGGTTTCGAGAGGGTGCGTTTCTGGATGAGGTATCGAATATATTGCTTCCCCCTACTTATACCTCCCGAGGAGATCACGAATGTAAAATTAGAGAGATTAGAGCGCGCACGGAGGCTTTCAGACAGTTGTTCTTCCCGCGAACCATACGCGACTGGAACAGGAAAGGGAGGTAATGACAGTGGCACGTAAAGTGCCCTCCGCCACACACCGTTGGGTGGCTTGCGGAGTATCAATGTAGATGTAGATGTAGATGTAGCTTCATTTCCCTTCTATTTTTCGTTAAGTGAAAATCTTCAGCGAAAACTTCCCACTTAATATGTGGTTAACACGATATGCTTTCCTCTTCATAATACAGTTCAGAAGATTTCTTATTTCCTTCATTTTTCGAACGCTTCCCCATGCTTCACATTTATTCGTACCAGTTTCTCAACTCTTCTCTATTTCAACATTTTTCAGACATGTCTCCTCTTCCTTCCTTACTGTCAAAGTTTCTGGAGGCTTATAACCAAAACACAAATAAATCTGTTTTAAAATGTTTCTCCTAGATTTCTATCGTTGTTGTTATCTGTAATCCTTTGATCGACGAATCACGTCCCGACTGAGAACGTTTGGAACATTATGGGCAGGGTCCTCCCACCAACTCGCGATTTTGAAAATCCAATTCTTACGAATTGGACAGAATTTGTCACGATGTCAATCAGTAGGAGATCTAACAACTCTGTTATTGAATGCCATGCCAAATAACTGCTTGCATAAGGGCCAGAGGAGGACACTGCATTACTGACGTGCTCAGTCTGGGAAACTATTTCTCTTGACTAAACCATCGAATTTTTTCTGAAATTTTAAACATTTGTTTGTCTTTTTGTGTTTACATGCATATCACGTCTGCGTAATACGTTCGTGGTGCGTCGTTTTTTAAGTCTTAAAGTGTACATTTAATTATCCAAGCTGCTGCCCTGTAATGACTGTAGTCAAATCAGTTGAGGAGTACTATTTTTTTTTCTATCCTTTCGTGGGGAAAACCCACTCAGTCTGCTGGCGGGCAGCCTACTGGCCATCTGCCTGGCTGTCTAACTGATATGACGGCAGACGTCTCACAAACTATGAGGGAGCCTGTACAGCGCTACACCATTTCGGATGTTTCCGCACTGCCAGGCCGCTTAGCAGAGGTGTTGCTCAGAGAGTAAACATTGCCACCCGCAGGACGCGGGAGATGATAAGCCACACGGCCCTCCCGGGTGATTAGAAATGCGACTGGTTCACTGAAAAGGAGATTCTGTGAGAAGTATATAACGCGTAATTCCGAGAGTCCTAAACTTTTCGGAACAAAATTAGAGAGGTCCTAACTTAGTAGTCTGAGACGAGCTAGGTCTACAAATCCTCCGAATTTCAGCTCAATGAGCAATTTGTATGAGGCATGTGTGTGTTACTGTGCGCCGGCCGGTGTGGCCGAGCGGTTCTAGGTGCTACAGTCTGGAACCGCGCGACCGCTATGGTCGCAGGTTCGAATCCTGCCTCGAGCATGGATGTTGAGACGTCCTTATCTTAGTTAGGTTTAAGTAGCTCTAAGTTCTAGGGGACTGATGACCTCAGTAGTTAGGCCCCTTAGTACTCAGAACAATTTGTCATTGTGCTTACGTTTCACAGCACGAAACTGTCTGCTGTATCGACATTGGTGGCGCAACCTTGAAAACAGTTCATAGTATTCAGATTTGTCCGTAGTGTAGTTCATCAAAGTTTTCAGTTCATGAGTGACTGTCGGAGATGGAGCAAAAATTTGTAGGATTGGATTTAATTTACCACCCACTTTTACACTGTGCAGTACCCAGGCAGACGGAGAAAATGTGCAAAGACAAGCTTCGCAAAAGGTGTTATCCTAAATGGAAGAAATTTACAAATGTATGAAAAACTGGGTCGTGCTACGCATAGAGGGGTAATAAGATTCGTGACAATTTTTTTAATACAACATCATAGTTATACCTCACACCATAGCTTTCAAAGTCCCCTATCTTTCCCGCCTGCAAATTCCTCTCTTATATAGCTCTTCCAACTTTATCTTCCCATTAAGGTTCTCGGGCGACCTCTTGTTCGATTACATGGAATTCATTCCATCATCTCCTTAGGTCATCCGTCCTCACCTAAGTGGCATAATGCCTATGCCATCTCAAACGTTTAGCCTCGATTGTATCCCTTACAGAGACGCCAGGTTTGTTCTCATACGAAAGCCTTCATTTTTAATTTTATCCTATAGTGTCAACCTACAGCAATACCTCCAAAATCGCATCTCCATTGACAATAAGTTCCTCTTATTGTAATTATTTCAGTTATTTCGCATGTTTGTGCTCCATACGTTGCTATTGTCTCTACAAAGGTTTTCAATATCCTAAGCTTCGTATCTGAACTAAAATGTGTGCCCCGTAAAACTCTGTTTAATTGTTTGGTAGCTTGTATACCTCGTGTAATGGGTTACTGGATCCATCTTTGTTAATAATGACTCACAAATATATATATATGAGTCCACAAAGCCTACTATCTGAAAATCTAATGACAGGTCTTGACCGACTCGTCCAGTAACCAATTACTCACCTTTGTCTATATTAATTGTTGAACACTGTTTCTGAAATTCTCTGTACAAGTTTCTAACCATCCAGTTCAAGTCACTCTCATTCTCTGAAAAAATGTCTTGGAAATAAGCAAACTGCAAAGTGAATAGCCTGTCATCATTTATAGACACACTCATAATACGACAGGAACGTTTCCATAACTTTAAGGCAGTTGATACGTAGGTGAATTGAAGACGGTTGCTTGACAGAATCTAGTTCTCGATAAATATATATACACCGCAGCAGCGTTTGGTGGTTTCGTCATACCATTCTTTAAATACATTGAAGCTGTATATAACTGCGTAGACTCCCCAGTTGACACAAAAGTTTTCTGGGTATGATGCCGCGTCATATCATGAGGAAACAGTGCAGTACGCAGGATCAATGAAAATTGCTAACAAGTAGTTCTAATGGTGAAGCAAGGCTTATGAGCTGGCCAATCAGATTTGCCCAGGGCGAACTTAGCAGATTGCAAAGTACTGGAAGAGACAGTGTTGTCCACCTAGTGTGGGATAATTTGCTGCAGAAGTTGGTATGAGGCACTCCAAATTTTGCTGTAAAGTCAGCCTAGAGTTTGGTTGTGAGTACGAGCGATGACAGTCAGTTAGAGTCTTTTCTGTTAAATGCAGAGCCCATTCTGGCCGTAGCCTACAGGTAACGAGTGTCTGCTGCCCACGAGTGCTGCATAGAGCTTGCGACATAGTCACTAATCTCTCAACGTCAGATCATCAGCGGCCCACAGCCTGATAATGGAATGCACCAACGCTTTCAAGAAAAACTTCATGTAACTTCATGCGGGCGAGCGATCTGGCCGCCTGGAGGTGGTATGAGGAGAGGTGGAACTGCTGACTGATGGCGGGCGCAGGGCTCCGGGCGCGCTACAGCAGGTCGAGCCGGGTGACTGGTGTGGGCGAGTACAGGCACACAGACGAGCGGCGTCGCCGGAAGTGGGAAAATCCCAAAGCCGGGAATATGTACGGCTGTCACTCGCATGACCTTTGTGCAGGATATGCAACAAAGGTGGACGAATGTCAGACAAGCTGATAGATGGCTTCTTACATCTCTTTGAGAATCTATGATAATTCACAGTCAAGCGACAGTGGAAATCTGAATACATCAGCGAGCTCAGATAAAATCCACTGCACAATAATATTTTCAATACCTTTAAAATTACAGAAGCTAATATTTCACAGCTAATATTTTCCCGATGAACCTCAGAATTAACAAGTTTTAAACGCTTCACGTAGCTATAAATTATGAAACCTCAGGTGATAACACTGTACAATAGCTATGGTGTCTGAAAGCTATGCGTCTCTATCTATTTCATATCTTGATTTATTACGTTTTTTATACCTTTTCGTTAAGCAAATGTTTGTCAGAACATCGTACCCTCTACAATTACACAGCAGACGAGTAGAGCATCAATACCTCACATTTTGTCATACTCGTGTCTTTATTTAATCAACAGTGTACTATTTCGGTAGTAACCTCATTAATTACAATTGATATTACGAAATCATGGTAATTAAAGAAGTGGCCAGTTTCATGTGTTAGCTGACACGACCTTTGTAAAAAAGAGCGAAAAGACGCTTCTGTCTAGGTGGTATGAATAAGTGTTTAAACAATATTTAATGACAATCTGTTGTCGTTTACCTTGAGCTCACTTGCGCAATAATTATTTAATTACGGACAAACCTTTATTTCCAGGATGAAATTTTCACTCTGCAGCGGAGTGTGCGCTGATATGAAACTCCCTAGCAGATTAAAACTGTGTGCCAGACCGAGACTCGAACTCGGGACCTTTGATTTGCGGGAGCAAGTGTGAGGACGGATCGTGAGTCGTGCTTGGGTAGGTCAGGAGGCGCCAGTACGGTAGCTCAGCGTGTTCGGTCAGGGGGTTAGCTGTCCTCTGTAACAAAAAACCTGAGTGAATGGATCAACGATGAACTTCAGCGAATGTCACGGGACGTCCGCCCCGAACATATGCAATGAAAAATAACGAACAAAATGAGATCAACGGAGAAATAAGACGGTTGCCCGCGAAAGGCAAAGGTCCCGACTTCGAGTCTCGGTTTACACACAGTTTTAATCTTCCAGGAAGTTCCAAACCCTTATTTATATTTATTGTGAATGGTCCGAGTGTTACCGAAGGTGTATAACATTTCTTGTTTAAATATCGTTGTAGTACATTAGTTTGGTTCGGGGTGTGGTGAAGATGAGTCAAATTATGTCTATAGAACTTAATAACGATGTATTTTTGCTGGGGACTGCCTCCAGCCAATGGAAAAGCAGACAGTAGCGGAATACTACGGGAGTCAAGTGGAGACTGGGACTTTTTCGAGTAAAGAGCTCAAGGGAGCGATTCTGGGGACTTTTACCCTACTTCTGGAAGGAGGCAGATCTTCCTGTGGTAACGAATGGTACTCAATTTTGGAAGTGTTTGATCCTGTGCGGTGAACGGCCGCTGCCATCCTTTAATTTCTGAAGGGACTTTTTATTAACTCGAAATTTTAGGGTACGCATGATCTATTTGACTGCAAATCACAGCTACAGCTTATCATCTGTAGCAAATTAGCTGCCGGGCATGAAAGCAGACTGGCGCTGCTAGACACTATGACTGTCAAACCGTTCTTTTTAAACAGAGCCACACATAGGTCAAGTACCTAATGTACGAGTAACTGCAGGCAAAGACGCAACTGATTTGCTCGGTTTGCTATCAGTACCATCGCATCAACCCACCAATGTTCCACCGACCTCAAAATAATAAGTTATGCCCAGAAAAGTGGCCCTGCAAGTTTCACTGATATAACAGACTTTTAACAGTTTTATTTTTAATTTTACTATGTGATGAAAAGGTATGAATTCTTTCAGAATAAGTTGCTAACTAACTTTGTAAAAGGTAACTACAATAAATTTAACTGTTGTCTGAAATAAATCTGCCGGCCGGGGTGGCCGAGCGGTTCTAGGCGCTACCGTCTGGAACCGCGCGACCGCTACGGTCGCAGGTTCGAATCCTGCCTCGGGCATGGATGTGTGTGATGTCCTTAGGTTAGTTAGGTTTAAGTAGTTCTAAGTTCTAGGGGACTGATAACCACAGCAGTTAAGTCCCATAGTGCTCAGAGCCATTTGAAATAAATGTGTTTTGAGGAATAAAAACTATTCTGTTGTAGCTCAGTCACACTATTACAGCTGGTGTACATAATACATCCGTTTTTATTGCTTGCTTATGCCGCATTTAAGTAGATTGTTTTTACATATTAACTTCACAAACTGAACAGCTCAAAAAAACAGTATATAAATTAGATTCCTGAATTGCGCCTAACAAAACTAGGAAATACAGTTAAAAGCTATGTGTGGAACGGGAAAGAGGAATTATTAACTGACAGTGAAACAAAACGTAATGCTTAAAAACAAAAAATCCAGTAGTAAATACACTATTGGCCATTAAAATTGCTACACCAAGAACAAATGCAGATGATAAACGGGTATTGATTGGACAAATATATTATACTAGAACTGACATGTGATTACATTTTCACGCAATTTGGGTACACAGATCCTGAGAAATCAGTACCCAGAACAACCACCTCTGACGGTAATAACGGCCTGGATGCGCCTGGGCATTGAGTCAAACAGAGCTTGGATGGCGTGTACAGGTACGGCTGCCCATGCAGCTTCAACACGATACCACAGTTCATCAACAGTGCTGAGTATTGTGACGAGCCAGTTGCTCGGCCACCATTGACCAGACGTTTTCAATTGGTGAGAGATCTGGAGAATGTGCTGGCCAGGGCAGCAGTCGAACATTTTCTGTATCCAGAAAGGCCCGTACAGGACCTGCAACATGCGGTCGTGCATTATCCTGCTGAAATGTAGGGTTCCGCAGGGATCGAATGAAGGGTAGAGCCACCGGTCGTAACACATCTGAAATGTAACGTCCACTGTTCAAAGTGTCGCCGATGCGTACAAGAGGTGACCGAGAGGTGTAACCAATGGCACCCCATCCCATCACACTGGGTGATACGCCAGTATGGCGATGACGAATACACGCTTCCAATGTGCGTCCACCGCGATGTCGCCAAACACGGATGCGACCATCATGATGCTCTAACAGAACCTGGATTCATCCGAAAAAATGACGTTTTGCCATTCGTGCACTCAGATTCGTCGCTGAGTACACCATCGCAGGCTCTCCTGTCTGTGATGCAGCGTCAAGGGTAACCGCAGCCATGGTCTCCGAGCTGATAGTCCATGCTGCTGCAAACGTCGTCGAACTGTTCGTGCAGATGGTTGTCTTGCAAACGTCCCCATCTGTTGACTCAGGGCTGCACGATCCGTTACAGCCATGAGGATAAGATGCCTGTCATCTCGACTGCTAGTGCTACGTGGCCGTTGGGATCCAGCACGGCGTTCCGTATTACCTTCCTGAACCCACCGATTCCATATTCTGCTAACAGTTATTGGATCTCGACCAACGCGAGCAGCAATGTCGCGATACGATAAACTGCAATCGCGATAGGCTACAACCCGACCTTTATCAAAGTCGGAAACTCGATGGTTCGAATTTCTCCTCCTTACACGAGACATGACAACATCGTTTCACCAGGCAACGCCGGTCAGCTGCTGTTTGTTTATGAGAAATCGGTTGGAAACTTCCGTCATGTCAGCACGTTGTAGGTGTCGCCACCGGCACCAACCTTTTGTGAATGCTCTGAAAAGCTAATCATTTGCATATCACAGCATCTTCTTGCTGTCGCTTAAATTTCACGTCTGTAGCGCGTCATCTTCGTGGTGTAGCAATTTTAATGGCCAGTGGTGTAACATAAAAGATAATCAAGACACACAGAAATTAAAGACATTAGCTGCCAGTGGGAACTAATTCATATCAATCCGGCAAATTGAAAGTTTGTGCCAGACGGGGATTCGAACCCAGGTCTCCTGTTGCTAGGGAGATGCGCTGACCACTACACCAGCCAGACACAGTGCTCACCACAAGCGCGCAGACTGTACTAGCTCGTCTCCCATCAGACCCAAATTCTCAACTTCACGCTACTGACGTAGTACCCCTGCTCACCATCCTCATTACTCGCAGTTATTTTTGACGCGTTCAAAAGAACAGACACTACATATATGTAAACGAGAATATTACATTGGTTCGAGAATTTTAATACTGTCACGTCGCAACCACAATCGTTTCCAAATCAGAACGTATGGTGGTCAATGAAGTATAACACTTCGCATTCAAAATACGTTTATCACGAGCGCCAACAAACGGACAGAACAGAACTGAACTCCTGGACGGAGAGTGCCGCAATTTACACAAACATAGAATACTCCAGAGTATTCAGTCATTATATATATTTCGATTACCGTCCAGAAATGGTAAAGATGAAAGAATAAATAATAGCTGGTGGTCGGATTTGAACCAGCAAACTGCAACGCGTCAGGACACTCATCGTTGCCTTACACAGCATGCAGCAAACCTAGAGGCAATATGGGGGACAGTAAGTTGCTTCACTTGTACCTATAACGTACAAATTCTAAAACTTGTAATGCTCTGTCATTAGCCTTGGAAATTATGCAGGATTCTGCATAACCATCTTGGTCAAGATCCTTTGTTAGTATCTTTAATGCTTGTGATATGTGGAGTTGCATTCGTTTTTTGTTGTGGATGAACTTAAAAGAAAGGAAAGAATAAAGAGGCACTGAACCAAATCAGCCTGTTAGGATCCAGTGAATCAGTGTCCTTACCGTCCCCATCCAACAAGTAGATCGTAATCAACTGCTTTTCATGCTCTCACTCCACGTACGTACATTCTGACACAGTCACGCGTGTTCTCCCGCTGATCGTCAGTTTCAAAGGTAGCGGACGGCCTAACTACGGACAGAGTAACAACGGATACCGCATGACTCCTCAATGTAGGTGCTATCTACTCTAAATACAAAATTGTTCTCGTTCGACATGTGATGTTTGGTGACAATTGTAGCAACATCAGCAGCTTTGTTTCCACTACATAGCATGTGACTATATGGAGATAATGATAATTGCAAAGTCTTACTTTTAAACTGCTAGCCATTAACGTTCGGTAATCTACATTTCCACTGTAAGACTCTGCTTTGCTTATCATATTGTAGGTTAGCAGTTGGAAAACCTGGAACTTAACCAACACAAGGATACTTCTTGAAATGAATTAACATTTCCAAATGCTCTGCGTTTATAATATTACAACAAAATGCTAATGTACACTTTCTCATAAGAAAGTTTTTGCGTTTTGTGCTTTATATAGCGTCAATATAAACCAAAGAATAAACCTGAATACAATATTTAAAAGTACCTCAGGTCAGCAATGGACAAAGTATTTGCGATGGCGTAATTTACATACGATTACCGTACTGAAACATCTCTCGTCCTCTGCCTCTTCCTGGGAACTTATCTACCAGATCACAGCAACCCCTCTCTGTACATTCCAGGCATCGCTATTCTGAATGATATTCTACAAGCACGTCTCGTTATTTCAAACTATTGAGGTCCTATATTTTACTCCACGTCTGGTTAAATTTTATAGGAAGTAATATTTTTCTAGTGGTGATGGTTTTTTTCAACCGCTCGCAAATTATTCTACGTAATCCCAGTTTGTACCCATTACTACGTTCCATAGCTGTTAAAATAAATATTGTCTCACAACAATTTTGTGTTTACTCGCACTTATAGTTCATCACATTTCTGGCATTGTGAAAATTAGCTGGCGCACATATTGCAAATCGTTATTCCATCACTGAGATTACGTTTATTAATACAAATACGGAATCTTTCAACATAATGTCGCCTCTGGAAGAAAGTACACACCGGCCCTCACCGTCCTGCTGGAGGAAGCAAGCATTTAAAATGATAATCACCTTTACAAAAGCTGCTGCTTACCACATCGACACAGTAATTAAAAATGACTGATTACAAAAAACTCACCAATTAGAAGTAAACTAGTAACAACTGTGCTTATGCTCCTCACTAGTGTCGTTCAAAAAGGTGTTAGGCCCTTGTAAAGTAGCAGTAAATTTCTCACTCACTGTTCTTTAAAGAATCGAACTCCCATGTATAAACTAGCTTCTCATTACTTTAAAAATGTGTTAATGTGTTAAATATCTGACGTTAAGTACGTAACCGAGAAAAAGTGTAAAAATGTTTGAAATTATGTTTAAAGTTTGTTGGTTGCTAATTGCTCTTTTTAGAAACTTAGGATCAATATGTCTGGATAATTTAGGCTTCATTTTAAGCAACAGAGTGTTTTTTACTAGTTTTTAACGTCGCAGCTCTTGAATTATGTGTTGTGCAACGATATAATTTTGCAGGTACGTTGAGTGGTATATGAGAACACTGTCCACGAAGTGTGTTGCAAATAACGTTAGTAGCAATAATACATTAAAATGTCACACCCGAGGCTGAAGATTTTCTGCGTGAACAGTGAAAATTCAGTAAATGATAAACCTTTGTCCTTTCATGATTTTGTAGGGTGTTCCAACGAGAAAAAATTTCGTAAATGTTTGTGATTATGTGTAAAGTTTGTTGGAGATTGCTAAGTATTCTCATTGTCAAATACTGGATAAATATAATCGAGGTAATTTGCGCGTCGTGAACAGCACTACCTCGAATATATACACATTTTCCAACACTTATCTTCTTATGTTACACCTTTAACATAAGATTATACTTCTCAATGAGTAGATTATGATTGATTTTTACATTCGGCCAATAATTATAAGAAACAACGAAAATCCAATTTTTGTTGCCTCTGTAAGACGTCAGATAGGTACTCTGCAACTGGGCATTGGTGATCGTGCCGCTTGTTAGCCTTTTATTAAGATAGATTATTATTGTTTCATTGGTTTTCTAAGTGTGCAGACAACACTCACTATATTCTTGATTCATTTCAAAGTAGGCAGGTAGTGAATCTGTTGATATGACCATTTTGTACCTCTTTAGTGCCGTCGCAGTTGCTAATGGATTTAGAGTCAATGGGAAGATGTAATACAGTTGAACATGGAGGACACAGATTCGTGTTGCAGACTGACGTACCACCTCTACGACTGAACCAAGTTCACAGTCAGTGTCGACATCTTGAAAGTTCCAAATTTTTCCAACACCCCTGTATGGCCCAAATATTCTTTCGTCTTTCTTTTTGTGGAAATTATTATGTGTGTTTGCTATTAGATATATTCTATTTCTGCTGGCTACTTCAAGAGCCAGCATTTTCTCCTATATTAGCTTTCTGATGACGGTGATGAACGAAAATAAGTTCCTAATACAACTCTAAATCTTAAATATGCTGCATTTTGTAGATTCTTTCATATTCCGCAAACCCAGAGCAAGTCGGATTCCTTGAATATTTGCATTTTTCAATTTAATGGTGCAACAAACGGCTTTCTGATGACAGATTTCCTTTCTCTGTTTCCAACACATATATTTACCACCACACCGACTTACCTCCGAACTTCCAGTCATCATTAGTGGTTGTTTGAGTTAACATGGAAAAAAGAGAAGTCCCTACGCGTGTAAAAGTTGGACACAAAGTCAAAAATGTTCTATGATAATTTTAACAGTCTACAGAACCCCTCTAGCAAACTTTCAGCTATTTATGAAAAATCTAAATGCGTTATTGAGCTACTTATCAGACAGCAAAAAACATTTGGTAGTTTGTGGAGATTTCAATGTACATTTCTTGAAAAGTACAAGCAGGAAAAATGTACCGTAATTATTATTTGGGTATCTCAATTTAATTTCAGTAGTGAATTTTCTAACTCATGCACAGTAGAATAGGACACTGATTGATGACATTTTTATAGACAGCTCTCAGACTGAAACAATTTATGTATACCCAATTGCTAATGGACTATCTGATCATGATGCACATATAATGGAAATAAACAGCATGGGACCTTACAACCGAGAGACAGGTTCACGCAGAATAGTGGGGCTTCCTAATTAGAAAAGGATACAGTGTTTTAAGAGCAAGCTAAAAGGGATGGCATGGGATGAGTTATATGTAGAAAGAGATCCTAATGTCAAATTCAGTTTATTCTGTAGTAAATTTGTGTCAATATTTGAAAGTTGTTTTCCTAAAAAAATTTCCAAAAGAACTATGAAAACTAAAGGAATTAAAATCTCATGTAAGAGAAAGAGGGAAATTTATGCAAAGGCCAGAGTAAGTCAAGGTCCGACATTACTTGCTTCTACAAATAAATACTGTTATGTTTTAATGAAAGTCATTACAATTTCCAGATGTATACATATCCTGACACAAATAAATACACTCCTGGAAATGGAAAAAAGAACACATTGACACCGGTGTGTCAGACCCACCATACTCGCTCCGGACACTGCGAGAGGGCTGTACAAGCAATGATCACACGCACGGCACAGCGGACACACCAGGAACCGCGGTGTTGGCCGTCGAATGGCGCTAGCTGCGCAGCATTTGTGCACCGCCGCCGTCAGTGTCAGCCAGTTTGCCGTGGCATACGGAGCTCCATCGCAGTCTTTAACACTGGTAGCATGCCGCGACAGCGTGGACGTGAACCGTATGTGCAGTTGACGGACTTTGAGCGAGGGCGTATAGTGGGCATGCGGGAGGCCGGGTGGACGTGCCGCCGAATTGCTCAACACGTGGGGCGTGAGGTCTCCACAGTACATCGATGTTGTCGCCAGTGGTCGGCGGAAGGTGCACGTGCCCGTCGACCTGGGACCGGACCGAAGCGACGCACGGATGCACGCCAAGACCGTAGGATCCTACGCAGTGCCGTAGGGGACCGCACCGCTACTTTCCAGCAAATTAGGGACACTGTTGCTCCTGGGGTATCGGCGAGGACCATTCGCAACCGTCTCCATGAAGCTGGGCTACGGTCCCGCACACCGTTAGGCCGTCTTCCGCTCACGCCCCAACATCGTGCAGCCCGCCTCCAGTGGTGTCGCGACAGGCGTGAATGGAGGGACGAGTGGAGACGTGTCGCCTTCAGCGATGAGAGTCGCTGCTGCCTTGGTGCCAATGATGGTCGTATGCGTGTTTGGCGCCGTGCAGGTGAGCGCCACAATCAGGACTGCATACGACCGAGGCACACAGGGCCAACACCCGGCATCATGGTGTGGGGAGCGATCTCCTACACTGGCCGTACACCGCTGGTGATCGTCGAGGGGACACTTAATAGTGCACGGTACATCCAAACCGTCATCGAACCCATCGTTCTACCATTCCTAGACCGGCAAGGGAACTTGCTGTTCCAACAGGACAATGCACGTCCGCATGTATCCCGTGCCACCCAACGTGCTCTAGAAGGTGTAAGTCAACTACCCTGGCCAGCAAGATCTCCGGATCTGTCCCCCATTGAGCATGTTTGGGACTGGATGAAGCGTCGTCTCACGCGGTCTGCACGTCCAGCACGAACGCTGGTCCAACTGAGGCGCCAGGTGGAAATGGCATGGCAAGCCGTTCCACAGGACTACATCCAGCATCTCTACGATCGTCTCCATGGGAGAATAGCAGCCTGCATTGCTGCGAAAGGTGGATATACACTGTACTAGTGCCGACATTGTGCATGCTTTGTTGCCTGTGTCTATGTGCCTGTGGTTCTGTCAGTGTGATCATGTGATGTATCTGACCCCAGGAATGTGTCAATAAAGTTTCCCCTTCCTGGGACAATGAATTCACGGTGTTCGTATTTCAATTTCCAGGAGTGTATTTAACTATGTGGGACAGTGTCAAACGAGAGACAGGACAGATGATCAAGGTACAACATTCCATAACAATTAAACTAAATGACATTGTTGTGATAGATAATTCACAGGTTGCAAGTGCTTTTAACAGTCGCTTTCTAAATGTAGCAGTAAATATAGAATTAAATGTTTCAGATGAACTAGCAAGAGAATATATTAAAAATGTCATTCCACAAAACTTTAAGCAACTAGAAGTAGCACCAACATGTTTCACCTGAATTAACATTATTATAAAAATTCTACAAAAAAAATCTCCTGGTTGATGGTATTTCGAACAGAATTCTGTAAAGTTGTTCCAACTCAATAAGTATTATCCTTAGTGATACATGAATTACATAACTGACACTGGAAACTTTTCTGTGCATGTTAAAATATACAATTTTTAAACTACTTCATAAGACGGGTGACAAGACAGTCATAAACAATTATCGTCCGGTTTCCTTAAAGACATCCTTTTCACAAACATTGGAAAAAGCAATGTACTCCAGAGTAGTTGCACACTTAAGCGGAAACTATTTACGTAGTATATTACAGTTTGTATTCCAGAAAGGTTGCTCAACTGAGAATGTTATTTATACATTCACTCATCAAATGATACAAGCCTTAAATAATGTATATTGCCTGTTGATATTTTTGTGATCTCTCGGTGGCCTTTGATGTGTAGATCATGACACCTCTTGGAAAAACTCCTATTTTATGGAACTGAGGGCTTAAACACAGTTGGTTTGAATCATCCTTGACAAACAGAGAGCAAAAGGTTGTGATGAACAATTGAGGCAATGTCAAAAGGTAGAACATTTTAGTGACTTGGGTAAAAAAATCACAAAGTGAATCCCTCAGGTACAATTTTAGGTCCACTCCTATTCCTTAAGCATGTGCATGACCTTCCACATAACATTCAACAAGAGAAATTGGTATTTTTTGCACTTGATACTTGTGTTGTCATAAATCCCAACAGTAAAGTTAGTACACGATATTTTCCAAGGAATTATTAAATGTTCTCTGAAAATGGACTCTAACTAAATTTTGAAAAAAAACACACTACATTCAGTTCTGTACAACAAATAGTCACATCAACAATTGTGTAGCACATGAACAGGATTACTCCAAATTTTTGGATTTATATACTGCCAAAAACTTAAACTGAAAGAAGCATATTACTGAGCTTCTGAAACAATTAACTTCAAATACTTTTGCTCTTCGGCTAATTGCCAGTCTTCGAAACAAACGCATCAACCTCTAACATATTTTACATATTTCCTCTCAATAATGACGTACAGAATAGTTTTCTGGGGTAATTCGTCACTTAGAAAGAAAGTATTGAATTCACAAAAGCGAGCAGTAAAAATAATATACGATGTTCACCCATGGACGTCGTGTAAGCACCTCTTCAAGGAGCTAGGCATTTTAACTGCGCCGTCACACTACATATTTCCGATAATGAAATTCGTCATTAATAATCCATCACAGTTTGAGAAGGACAGTGATGTGCATACCTGCAACAACAGATGGAAAAATAGCTTTTATTACCCATTGTTAAAGCTGCCAGTAGCTCAGAGAGGAGTTCAATGTGCAGCAATAAAAATTCTTGATCATTTGTCCAATAGCATATAGTGACTGACAGGTAGGAAAGCAAGTCTTTTTTTGGGGGGGGAGGGGGGTCATCAGACTTCTGACTGGTTTGAGATGGCCCTCCACGAATTCCTCTCCTGTGGCAACCCCTTCATCTCAGAAGAGCACTTGCAACCTACGTCCTCAATTATTTGCTGGATGTATTCCACCTCTGTCTTCCTCTACAGTTTTTGCCCTCTGCAGCTCCCTCAAGTACCATGGAAGTTATTCCCTCATGTCTTAACAGCTGTCCTATCACCCTGTCCCTTCTCCTTATCAGTGTTTTCCACATGTTCCATTCCTCTCCGATTCTACACAGAACCTCTCATTCCTTGCCTTATCAGTCAACCTAATTTTCAACATTCTTCTGTAGAACAACACCTCAAATGCTTTCTTCGATTTACTCTCAATCCATATTCTGTACTCATTACACCATCCCATTCAGCAGATCATCTTAATTCTTCTTCACTTTCACTCAGAATAGCAATGTCATCAGCGAATCGTATCATTGATAGCCTTTCACCTTGAATTTTGATCCTACCCCTGAACGTTTCTTTTTATTTCCATTATTGCTTCTTCGACGTACAGATTGAACAGTAAGGGTGAAAGATTACACCCCTGTCTTACACCCTTTTTAACCCAATTACTTCGTTCTTAGTAGTCCACTCTTGTTATTTCCTCTTTGCTCTTGACCACACTGTATATTACCTGTCAGTCCTTATAGCTTACCCCCATTTTTCTCTGAATTACGAACATCTTGCACCAATTGACATTTTCGAACGCCTTTTCCAGGTCGACAAATGCTATGAATATTTCTTGTTTTTCCTTTAGTCTGGCGCCCATTATCAAGTGCAACATCAGAATTGCCTCTCCGGTGCCTTTAGCATTCCTAAAGCCAAACTGATCGTCATCTGACACATCCTCAATTTTCTTTTCCATTCTTCTGTATATTATTCTTGTCAGTAATTTGGATGCATCAGCTGTTAAGCTAGTTGTGCAATAATTATCACACTTGTCGGCTCTTGCAGTCTTCCAAATTCTGTGGATGATATTTTTCTGAAAGTCAGATTCATAGATTTTACACCCCTACGTGAATAGTTTTTGCTGCCCTCCCCCCAATGCTTTTAGATATTCTGATGGAATGTGATCTATCCCTTCTGCCTTATTTGATCTTAAGTCCTCCAAATCTCTCTTAAATTCTGATCCTAATACCGGTTCCCTTATCTCTTCAAATCCGACTCCTGTTTCTTCTTCTATTTCTTCTATCACATCAAACGAATCTTCCCCATCATAGAGATCTTAAATGTACTCTTTCCACCTATCCGCTCTCTGCTTTGCATTTAACAGTGGAATTCCCACTGCACTTTCAATGTTACCACTTTTGCTCTTAATTTCATCGAAGTTTCTGTTTTGTCTTTCCTTTGACTTTCAAGTCTTATATCTGATGTAGAAATCATTTCACCTGGAAAACTCCTATCCCATTGACAAATATCTACTTAAAAACTGGTATCCAGTAAAAAATTTGTGTTTGCGTGCAGTTGTATGAGCAGTAATAAAACGATAATATGTAAATCAATGTTAACACCTATATATACATATCCTGCAAACCGACTCGTTCCACATCTTTTCGAAAAAAAAACATTCAAATGATATACGCAAGATGTAACTATATGACTAACTCTAACAGCTTTCAACACAATTTTAAGAAATGTAAAAGTGATTTTAGTATTATGAACTAAAAGAATTTTATTTTGTCACGAAAACGTTATAATGATAACAGATAAAGTAAAAAGTCACAAATGAAATGATCGCTCAATAAATGAGAGGCACAACAAGCTGTTGACAATGAAGAGTACCCGAACTCATCTTGAATTCCGTGATATTCACTGTATAATATAATTTCAAGTATCTGTATTGTGCTTTTAACCGTTGATGATACTTAACAAACGATAGTTCAAAACTCGAGACGAATCGCATCTGATGGGAAGCAAACAAAAACAGTCAACCTTTAACTTGGCACATAGTTGAATTTGGAAACAACTTCTAGATAATTAGTACTCTTAAATTTTTACATTTTCTTAAAATCCATTTACGACCCATTTAGTCGTTGGATTATCGTCATTGACATGGTATTTTAACTCCTTGGACCTTTTCCGTTTCCTTACTCATCTCTCTAGCTTCTCCTTTATAACTCTTCTTTCCCTGTCCTAGTACTTCTTAATGGCATGTTGTAATGGCTAGAATGCATTCAGGGGGGCGTTATAAATGCTACAGTCAATCATTTATGCACTCAATAAGCGACCTCAGGTTTCACCTGCAGGGGAAAAGCGATCGTAGGAAATAAGACCTTCGAGCAGCCACAAGTCGCATACAAAAAAATTGCGATTTTATGCTTACAAACTGCAATTGTTAGAGGAACTAGACCTAAATGTTAAACCAACTCGAAAAGAGTTTTCGGAAACAGATGCCTATGGTTGAAAAATTTGTTTCAGAGATGAGGCAACCTTTCATCACTCAGGGATTCTGAACACCGACAATTACAGTCAATACCCATATGTCCAGAGGACTTCAGTGAGATAGTCCAAAGTTGATCATATGGTTCGTGGTCATGTGTACTTTTTGAGGAGTATGTAATATCACAACTACACAACTTCCAATCAGTCATCATTTTCCAGGAAGATGGTGCACCACCAAACTGTGAACTGCATGTTTGTGAGTTCCTAAATGAAGTGTTTCCTCATTGGTGGAGTGGTCCACTCCTTGGCAACCTCGTTCATCATATGCCTCTTCTCTGGACTTCTGTCTACAGTGTTATGCAGAAGTTATCGTATGTCGAGCAAAAGCATGGGATATCATTGATCTCAAGCAGAGGATTACTGATTCAACGGCCACCACTGCTGGCAGTCTGCTACAAGAACACGGGAAGAAACTCAGTACTGTCTCTACATGGTTCTTGGAACTAATGTTGAGGTGCATTAACTTGGATCTTCATTTGGGTCTGAAGTATATATCTCACTTTGTAATAAATTTCACATCTCTCTTTTCCTACGCCTGTGTAATTCCAGAACTGGAAATAGATAGGAAATTCAAATAGTACATTGTGTACATGTCTTTAAAAATTCTTTTTTTTTAATTTGTAAGTACTTCCAAGGAAATTTTCTATCACTCTCCAGTCCTGGAGTTTTAAAATGTTTATTTTTCCTTATATTGCGGTATTTAAACTGACGCTTTTACAAACATTCTCTGTCGGAAATAGTATTACCGATCTTTCGAAGCATTTACGTGGCGAAGTATTTACGTAGCGAACTGTAAACAGAATACAAACAACCCTGCTAAGACCACCGAACTTGAAACTGTGGCGGCTCGCTCTCCCTCCGTCTGCAACGCCCAGCCAGACCCCACTGGGCGCTAGTGGCCGGTACTCTCACTGCCTCCAGCCTGTGCAAACACACCGCAGCATCAAAGTTGCGTGGCTGCGCCTGCCGAGGTGCGCTCCCGTGCCGTGAAGCTTCCGCAGTGGAGGTCACGCAGGAAAGCCGGAAGTTGGTTCGCGCAGGCGGAGAGGACGCCTCTGATGCACAAAGAGCAGCGACCGTGAGGATGAATGAAGCTCTTACCACTAAATACACGCAGAGTAGGCAGGTGTGTAACGAGCGTAAAAGACTGCTAGGTTGGCGACTCCAGGAACCGATGCCGATGGGGAACTAAGTCTGTTTCACTCAGCATGCCGTCGCACAGTACGCCAAGCTCTACCCTAGTAAACGATCTAATACTGAACATACTGTGAAAAGTGTCCCATATATTTAGGATCAATATTGTACATACAATAGACGATAGTAAAGTGAGAACTTTTGAAATAAACGATAAAGTTTCGGACAGAAATACAGTGAGGGCAAAAAATCGCATCAACAAAAAAGGGTTAATATTATAGCAATGAAATTTAGGAAATACATTTGTCTAGGTAACATATTTAAATGATTAACACTGCAAGATAACAGGTTAATGTAAGCGAGGGGTAAGAAAGTGCAAATGTGAAATGCTAATACCGCCGCAATGTTGAATGCAAGTGGTGCGCACTACAGGCGTAAGGTTGCTTAAAAAAGGAACGACAGGGCAAAGTAAGGATTGAATATCTTTCGTATGAAGACTTTATTACTTCTCGGCCAATATAACTGTACAAATTAGGTCAATATGACCTTGATATATTAAGATAGGTTATAGTGGTAATTCAAATACTTGCTGTCAACTCTCCAAAAAGTCATTCATGGGACCATGAAGTATGAAATTTAAATTTACAACAAATATTACTCTCTTTTCAAAGTATACACTTTCTGTGTGCCACTGGTTACTATTGTTGAAATATTTACAGCCAGTTTCAATAAGAGAAGCAAGATAACATTTCAGCAATTGAAGTTAAGTAACAATCTTTTCAAACGTTCTAAGAAAACAGTCGTTAAAACAGACAGGTCACATATATTTATAGAACGTGTTTGAATAAAATACAACAGATTCAGATTTACCGAAAGAAGAGTTCATTAAAAGGGAACAGAAAACAAAGCTCCTTGATATGAAACCAACACCTGTCGGGCAATGGGGTCCGGATGAGCTGAATCGTAGTTACTTAGTACAGACCCGATACGTTGCTCACCACACTTCTTTTCTAAGCTACCAGTTGGAACACACCCTAAGGCACAAATATACAATGACAGACTGATGAAAAGGGAAGTAATTTTTAAGTTAAACGAGTAAAAACATAAGTCACCAGATTACAGCCCCACATCGAAGACAAAATAGTTCTGAAAAGTCGCTAAAAGATAATAAGGTAACTAGCCATGGCAACCACCCCCACTTCCACCTGATAGTAAAGAAGTTCAGCTGCCAACCAACATTCAGCTTGAAATCAAGCGACGAGGCGGAAACGGTAAATACGTAACCGTCACGCTGGACGGAAAATATAGGTGGAAGGAAGACGCGAACGGTAGCCTGACGAACCTCACCTATGTAAACACAAGCTTGGCTTGGAAGTATAACCCACCAAAATACAAGGAACGAGATTTGCTCCGGTAACGCGCACAAGCTTGAGGGCTCCAAACAACTAAAGAAAGCGACTTGGCGATTTAGTGCAAAAATTACCAGACAAAAAAAACTTTGAACGTCCTAAATAATGAAGCATTAAACATTAAAACAATTTAAAAAAGAAAAACAATAATTTAAAGCACGCCATCAAATCTCAAGTCTATTACAATTATCAAAAGGAAGCTATTATGTCTTGAGACGAGCGCCACCCCAAGTCATTTGGTCAGACACAGGAACAGAGAACAACAACAACAACAACAACACAAGGCTAAACCGAATCCAATATAGAAGAAGCAGGGGATGAACACGCACAGGAAGCGAACTAGTCACAATTATCACGCTCACAGCGGAGAGAAAGATCAGTCTTTACGAATAACGCGTAGTCTCGGCACCGAAGTAACGAACTAAAAGTAGCTCACCGAGCATACAAAGTCGCTGTGCGATGACAAACAGTTGAAAAAATTGGAGCCGCCAAAAGATATGTGGATGAGATGACCCACCGCTCACCTCCAGAAGGAATAATGTGTCCACTCCCGTTTCAGGCCAAAGCCCGACATGTCCAGAAGATGCTCAGCCAGGCGAACTTGGAAGTCACACGGGCTGTAGAACTAACAGCCAGCCCGTTTCCCCGCAGACCTGCGCTGGACGTACTGCTTCGCACACCGCCTCTCCCGGAATCACGGCCTCAACGGCACTCGCCGCAAACGTGCCGCGTCCGCTTCACGCCAAAGATTGTATTCCAGCACACGTGGACGTGCAACTATTCAGAAAGCACGGAAACTTGCATGCATTTTGTGTACAGGTGCTGGACGTCAGTTTGTGGGATGGAGTTCCACGCCTTTTGCACTTGGTCAGTCAATATAGGGACGGTTAATGGTGGTTGTCCTCCAATAATGTCCCATATGTGTTCGACTGGAGACAGATCCGGTGATCGAGCAGGCCAAGGCAATAGGTGGATACTCTGTGGGCCATATTGGTTTACAACAGCACAGTACGTGGTGTAACCAAGAGAGCACTCCTGCTGCCATATGAAATCGAACCCCAGATCATAACCCGAAGTGTAGACCCAGTGTGTCTAGCACGCAGACCTAATCAACACATGGCCATCACTGGCACTGAGGCAGCTTCCGTCAGAAAACACAACAAACCCCCACCCCGCCTTCCATTGAGCCCTCGGTTGACGCCATCGACGTAGCAAGTGGTGATGGTTTGGGGTCGGTGGAATGCACTGTACAGGGCATCTGTCTAGGAGCAGTCTTTAAGTGGCCGATTTGTCACTCTGCTGCTCAAATTGGTGCCTCAAATTCAGTTCGATGCTCCAGACCCATACGCCGAACACGGTGGTCTTCCTTATCGGTAGAGCCACGTGACCGACCAGAACTTATTGTGATCGCTTCTCAGTTTTGATTACTGATGACTTGATACCAGTGTCTGAGTTTAATTTGTACACCACAGCACTGAAGATGATCACTATGTGATTGAAAATCGATTTTTCTGTCAATAAAACATCAATATTATGGCCAATGCTGACCTTCCTTTTAATTTTATTTGTTATTTTATATTTGTGTCGATCGGCAGTTGGGATGAGTCTGTTGTTCTTTTGGAGATTGTATTATTGTGAGTCCAATAAATTGTTTTCAGACTTGTGTTTCCCGCATTTCTATTCTGCTAGAGCAGACACTTCACTTTTGTCTTTACTAGTCTGCTTCTTATGTCTTCCTTGCTTCATCCATCAAGCATTACATCACTTCAGAGGAAGCAGAATATCTTCACTATGTGTTATGTTGACCACAGTTTTGAAATTAAGGCTTTCCCTAATTTCATTTTTGTTAGTCTTCAGTAATTGCGTTTTCCTTTGGTTTACTCTGCATCCATATACTATCCTCAGAATACCACGCATTCCGTTCTAGAGATCGTGTAATTAATCTTCACTTTCACAGAGGATTGCAATCTGCGAATCTTGCCATTGACATCCTTTCATCCATAACTCAATTGCATTCCAGAATTTTTATTTTATTTCCTTAATCAGTGGTTCGATATACTGACGGAGGATGAGACTACATCCCTGCCTCATGCTCTTTTTAACGCGAGCATTTTTCTCGTGGTCAGCCTTTCTGACTACCTTGTCTTGGTTCTTGTCCATATTACGTACTACCCGACTTTTCTAACAGTGTATACCTGCTGTTCTGAGGATTTAAAACATTTCGCACCATTTTACCTTGTCGAGCGCTTTTTCCTCTTCATGACTTTCCTATATGCTGAATCAGTCCTTCCTACAATCATTTCTTTTGCGATTTCTTCACATTTTTTATACAGCCATTTCGACGTAGCTTCCCTGCACTTCCTATTTATTATAAGTCAGTAGCATTTCTTCATTCTTGAATTTCGTTGAACATTTTTGTACTTTCTCCTGTCGTCGATGAACTGAAGTATTTCTTTCGTTATGCATGATTTCTTCGCAGTTACCTTTCTTGTAAATTTTTTTTATTTCCAACGTCTCCGAGTGCCATTTTTAGACATGTCTGTTCCTCTTCAATTTAACTGCCTTCTGGGCTGTTCATTATCACAGTATCTATAGCATCAGAAAATACAAGAGTTGCCTGGATGGCGCCTCCTGGCCAACGATGCCACACGATCATTTCATTTCATTTTATTGCAAGAGTATCTCTTCATTCCTTAGTACTTCTGAATCTCACTTCTTTGCCCATTGATTCTTCCTGACTAGTCCCTTATACTTTAACCTATTCTTCATCTTTGCTAAATTCTGATGTGAATACGTATGTGCTGCTGCGTATACCTTACAATCCAATATCTGATTTCAGACTCATTGATTGGCCATGATTCAATGTAAGTGGGATCTTCCTGTATCACCTGGCCTTTTCCAGATATACCTCCTCCTCTTGTGATCCTTGAACAGAGTATTAGCTATTTCTAACTGATATTTACTGCTCAACTTAATCTTTCTCCTCTCTCGTTCCTATTACCAAATCCATATTTTCCCGTAACCCTTTCTTCTACTCCTTTCGCTACAACCACATTCCAATCCTCCATGACAATTAGATTTTCATCTCCCTTTACGTACTGATTTACCGGTTCAATATCTTAATGTACTTTCTCTGTCACTTCATCTTCGGCATGTATGTACGAACTATTCTTGTCGGCGTTGGTTTGCTGTCGATTGTGATCAGAACAACCCTGTCACTGAACTGTTCACAGTAACTCCATCTCTGCCCTACCTTCCCATTCACAACGAATCTTACTCCCTTTACACCATTTTCTGCTCTGTTGATATTGCCCTATACTCATCTGACCAGAAATCCTTGTCTTCTTTCAATGTATTTCACTGACCCTTCCACTGTATCTAAACTGAGTCTTAGCATTTTCCTTTTCAGATTTTCTAGCTTCCCTACCACGTTCAAACTTCTGACATTCCACGCCTCGACTCATATAACGGTGTCCTTTTGCTCGTCATTCAGTCTTTTTCTCATTGTCACCTATCCTCTTGGCAGTCCCCTCCAGAAGGTCCGAAGGGGGAGTAGTCTGAAATCTTTTGCCATTTGAGAAATCACCATGATTTTTTTTTCATTTACATGCAATATGTCCTGTAGATACACATTCTGTGTGTTTAATGCAGTGGTTTCCATTGTCTTCTTCATCCTCGTGACGATCATTGCTGAGAGTGCGCTGCACCTCTGTCCGCTACCCCGCCGTACTTTTGACGAGGCCGTTGGCAGAACGAGGATGAGTTCTTATCGCGGAAGTCTTCGGTCGTAATTGCTGACGACTTTTATTCAAAACTTAAGCAGTGGCTGGGTTCGAACCAGGCTCGAGGACGTTTTGATTACAAGTCAAAGGCGCTATCCCCTTTTTTTTTCTTTCTTCGTCGCAGTTCTCGTCTTTTGGTCTGGGCACACGACACATGACACCCCTTCAGCAAGTTCATTGTTGAATACTTCATTCAGTTTTTTAAATTCATTTTTATTACAGAGGGCAGCCAATCCTCTGATCGAACACGCTGAGCTAGAGTGCTGGCCCCCTAGACCACGACACAAATTAACAAAAAATGTATGTAGCTATAATAAAGCTCTAATATTTTACAGGCGATGGTTTAGTCGATTCTAATAATGCCAATAAAAGGATGTTTGAAAAAATGTTTCCTGGAAAGAAAGAAAGCTACGAACAGAGACAATGGAAACTATAACTGTGAGTGTCGCTAATTTACACAACGGTTTTGAGCCATAAAGCCAAGGGTGATGGCCTTTGTAACTACCAATAGAGTCTTCGGAATCTAAATCCTGTCGTAGGTGGAAGAATTACATCAAACGACAGCCGTGAGGACGATATATCTCGGCAAGAAGAAGAGCGGAAATTGGGCCTCCGTGTTGAAGGTGATGTAAGGCAGTGAGTTACGGTTACACACGGCCGCCATAAAGAAGTCAACGGGCCGGGCTGTTTGCTTCTCCCCTCGTTCCTAGGGGATCTGAACAGCTGCAAGCTGCGATTACTGGCGACTTACACACTGCTCCGCTTCCAAGTCAAGCCAACAGTGAAACCGTGGAACAAGACAATATACACACGCTTTACTACAATCATTCATAGTCTGCAGACTTTTAAAATTAATACTGCGCAACTGCAGACGCAACAGCTGGTTCGGGCAGAATCAGGTCTTCTTTAACGTTGTTAATTTTCTGATCCATTTGAAGGCAAACATGTTAAAAAAATGCTTAAAGTGTTACTGAATTAGTATTTCATATTGACACTGATGAGCCGAAACAGTATGTCCAGTACGTCCGGAAAGGATGACGGGACACAGGGACGCAGCGTCTATCGAAATTCCACGCACGGGACTGCATCGAGCTGTCATCCATCTTTCCAATACACGAGAGTCTTGAGGACGTTGGCGAGGAGGTCTTGTGCCATTTCTAGCGCAGAAAGCTTGACGCAAGAGATGAATTATCTCAAAATTGTCTTCAAGTAGACGAACAGATTCTTCATGCTTACCTGTTTGGACCATCACAGGAGCCATTAGAAGATACATGTACCGGGTGATCAAAAAGTCGGTATAAATTTGAAAACTGAATAAATCACGGAATAATGTAGATAGAGAGGTAAAAATTAACACACATGCTTGGAATGACATGGGGTTTTATTAGAACCAAAAAAAAATACAAACGTTCAAAAAATGTCCCACAGATGGCGCTTCATCTGATCAGAGTAGCAATAATTAGCATAACAAAGTAAGACAAAGCAAAGATGATGTTCTTTACAGGAAATGCTCAATATGTCCACCGTCATTCCTCAACAGTAGCTGTAGTCGAGGAATAATGTTGTGAACAGCACTGTAAAGTATGTCCGGAGTTATAGTGAGGCATTGGCGTCGGAAGTTGTCTTTCAGCATCCCTAGAGATGTCGGTCGATCATGATACATTAGCGACTTCAGGTAATCGCACGGACTGAGGGCTGGGGACCTGGGAGGCCAAGCATGACAAAAGTGGTGGTTGAGCACACGATCATCACCAAACGACGCACGCAAGAGATCTTTCACGCAATATGGGGTGTTTTTGTTTTTGGTTCTAATAAAACCCCATGTCATTCCAAGCATGTGTGTCAATTTTTACCTCTCTATCTACATTATTCCTTGGTTTATTAAGTTTTCAGATTTATACAGACTTTTTGATCACCCGGCAAATCGGCGGCTTTCCTATCTTCCGCTGGGAGCATATCTTAAAATATAGGAATAATTTTAAAAAGGTATGAGATAAAGTGTTTTTCGTCCGCCAGCCAATATTACAGCGCTCTTTAGTCAGTAAACAATCGCTTGGCATTGAAGAAGCCCGATGTGTCCAAAATATCCTACCCGGACCGATGTGTTGAGCACCAGCGTCACACACGTTTCTTTCAGCCTACGAGATCTGCAGTAGCAGAACACTATCATACTTAGAGACATATAATGTTGTCTGAAGAGACACAAATGATAGTCCCTGCGTCTCAATGCTGTGACTGTGTTTTAAAAGAACGCATTTAAATTCGACCCTCTGACAATCTTATAAATAGAGGCAAGGGTTACCCTTTAAGCAAGATTTGGAACCCTCTTTTATCAGACATTGAAACACAGCGGTCTTTGATTCAGCCGTCAGAATAAGTTTTGTTAGCCATCCATCGATTTCGCCAGCTTTCGCAACTGAGGCGCTGTATGTTCACTTGAGCTACAGGACAGTTACGACCTTTTCTTATGCATGCGATGTTGCCCTTCAGCGGCGCATGAAGGAGCCGTCGCTTGCAGTCATAATTGAGTTTCGGCGAGTTTATTCAACGACATATTCACCTAAAGATGGCGCCCAGGTGGACCGCGGAAATACTGTGTCAAGATGGCTTCATGATCTGGCTGCAGACCCGAGAAGAATATTATTATTATGTCCATCTGCTTAATGGCGTGTAGATACACCTCTGGAACCCAGTACAGAAGCGATTCCGCGTGGCATGAATTCGTAAAATCCGTGCTAGGTTCAAATGGCTCTGAGCTCTATGGGACTTAACATCTATGGTCATCAGTCCCCTAGAACTTAGAACTACTTAAACCTAACTAACCTAAGGACATCTCACAACACCCAGCCATCACGAGGCAGAGAAAATCTCTGACCCCGCCGGGAATCGAACACGGGAACCCGGGTGTGGGAAGCGAGAACGCTACCGCACGACCACGAGATGCGGGCCGTGCTAGGTTTCCGGAGGTGTTTGGCACCACACCGAGTGTCTACGCACAGGTCATGCAGTTTCTGTTAATAATGGGCTACAGTCCGATGCCTTTTGGACGCGGAGCTAGCACCCGACAGCGTACCGGCTGTATTTCATCAGCTTCAGATCAGGGGAATTAGATGGCTAAGACAGACATCCTGCTAGAAAATGGCATTGCTGCCAGGGAAGACATCAATCAAGATGGGATGCAGGTGGTTCGCAATAACGTTCACGTAGTTCACAGTTCCCATGGTGCCTTCGATTATTACCACAGGTCCCACGAAAGCCTTCAGGATAATACCGCCCCCATCAGCCTGAGTCCGTTGTGCAGTGCATTTTTCAAGCACTCGTTCGCCTGACGTATCCGGGTGCGACCGTCGCTCTGGTATAATAAGTGATACATCCGCCAAGGCGAAGAGTTTAAATAGATTCACAACCCAATATCGATGACCCAGCCCCAATACAATTGTACACTGAAATGACCAAAGTCACGGAGCAGCGATATGTCCATAGACAGAGGGGGTAGCATCGCATACATACGGTATAAAAGGACAGTAATTTTGGCGAACTGTCATCTGTACTCAGGTGTTTCATGCGAAAAGGTTTCCGACTTAGTTAACGCCGCTCTATGGAAATTAACAGACTATTAACGCGAAACGGTAGTTGGAGCTAAGACACATTGGGCGTTTCATATCGGAAATCGTTAGGGTATTCTTTTAGATCCTCAGCGTCAAGAGTGTGCCGAGAATATCAAATTTCAGATATTACCCCTCACCACGGACAACGCAGTGGCCGACGACCTTCACTTAAGACCGACAGCAGTGGCATTTGTGTAGAGTTTTCAGCGCTGACAGACAGACAACAGTGGGTGAAATAACCACAGAGATCAGTTTGGAACGTACGACGAACGTATCCATCAGGACAGTGCGGCGAAATTGGGCCTTAATGGTCTATAGCAGCAGACGACCGACGCGAGTGCCTTTGTTAACAGCACAGTATCGCCTGCAGTGCCTCTCCTGACGTATCGGTTGGACCCTAGACGACTGAAAACCATGGACTGGTCAGATGAATACCGATTTCAGCTGGTAAGAGCTGATGGTCGGGTTCGAGTGTATCGCATATCCCACGACTTCATGGACCCAAACTGTCAACAGGGCACTTTGCAAGCTGGCAGCGCCTCCATAATGTTATGGGCTATGTTTACTCTGGTCCAGCTGAACCGATCATTGACTGAAAATGGTTAGGTTCGGCTGCTTGCAGACCATTTACAGCAATTCATGCACTTCATGTTCCCAAACAACGATGATAATGCGCCGTGACCCAGGGACACAATGGTTCGTAATAGGTTTGAAAAACATTTTGGACAATTTGAAAGAATGATATGGCCACCCAGGTCGCCCGACAAGAATCTCATTGAACATTTATGGGACATAATCGAGAGGTCAATTAGTACAAGTAATGCTGCACCGGCAATACTATCGCAGTTACGGACGGCTAAAGAAGCAGCATGCCTCAATATTTCTACAGGGGGCTTCCAACTACTTGTTGAGTCCATGAAACGTCGAAAGGACGTCCAATAGGGTATGGAGCCGTGTTGCGGCTCGCGTTGGTGCAGTTGGTAGGTTTGCATCGTGTAATAGGGATAGTGGAGTCTCGTTTTCTTCTTGTGGCTACTGGCGCCACTACGTTTGCTAGCATTGTCTGTCCGCGAGTGGCAGCAGCAGCGGTTATGGATATCTAGTACGGTAGTACTATCTTTGAAGGGCGTCAAGTGTTTTCCGGGAAGGGAGTGTGTCGAGTAGTTCGGTTGGGACGGGCAGCAGGACATGCCGGGACCGCTGGTGGCACGCAGGCACTGCCGGATCGAGGGGCTGTAGTTGCGAGGGCCACAACCTCGTTGTCCACCGCACCCAGGACGTTTGAGTTGAGTGAACATTAACCCAGTAGTGAAACCTCCACTATTTTGAGATCACACCGTTTCTTCGCGCGTTGCTGCTCACAGGGTCGCTGACTCGAAGAGCAACGAGTGGAGTGTTTGGAGTTGGCGAAATTAATTAGCCATCCTCGATCTTTTATTATTAGTCATTGAATCCCTTGTGTTTATTGATGAAGTTCAACCAGCAATATTTTCCTGCCTAGTGGCCGCTAACGCCCCAGTTACCTGCCCTGGAGGTTAGCTTATTTTCGCCGCAGTGTACCCTTCCTCGCCTTGCCGCTGCTGTCCGGTAAGACGTATAGTTCGTCAGCCTCCTTTATTGTGATTCTGATATTTTGTTCTTTTGGACTACCTTGGTTGTAGTGGTTCCTTCTGCTTCTGGATGTTCTAAACACCGGAGTCTGAAGACGCAGTGCTGTCCGCTGTTTCCACCTTGCCTGGGTTATTCCATTGTTGTGTTGGTTATCAGACGTTAGGTAGATTTTGCAAGAGTGTTGGTCTGCGTTTAAACTGTCACTAGTTTGAGTTGCCATCCGGTTAAGTGAATATAACTCTTGGCTGCCTGTCTCATCGGTTATGAAGTTGAGTGACTTTACCAGGCCGATCCTTGTACCACTGTCAAGGGCCCACTTCCTTGTTGGTTTGATCAGATTGTGATCACTGTTCGTTTTTTTTATATATATATTAGTATCTCTTGGAGAAGTTTAACTGTTTTTAAGAATCTGCTATACAGGCCTTCAGCGGCCGTTAAATTGTTTTTTGAGTTATTGCTATTGGGGCCTTCAGCCGACAAACAATTTGAATTTCTGGTCAATAAGGCCTTCAGCCGTGAATGAAACGTACTTAAGAATTTTTTATGAGACATTGTGTCTTAACAGTCAAATTTTATTAGAATTGTTCCTTATTGCCAACCTCATTTGCCATTGGTTCCAAATAAAGTGTACGTGAAAAAAATAAAACTGAATAACCAACGGTAACTGAGTAAGGCCCCATCCACACCGAATCCTGCCTTTCCCTAAATTCCATGTCTCAGGTATTAGGAGACATCCCATGACTTTTACCAGCTCAGTGCAATTGTCCATGTAACTGGGCCAACATGGCAAGACGTCAGGTTCGTCTACTGCGGAACTCCTCGTTTAACGACGTACGCTGGATGTTGTCCTCCGAAACACTTGTGCCTGTACCAGCGTTGTACTCTACTGTCAGGTACGTCACACATCGCCGCCTGCTTTACGTGGAACTACGACATCTTGCTACGTAATTCTGGCTGCGCTGTCCTTCAATCATTTTCTTCTGATGCTCACGACAGTAACACGCAAACAGCCAAACTGCTTTGCAGTTTCAGAGATGTTCCCTGTCTGCGGGCCGTAACGATCTGCTCTTTGTCAAATTCGTTTACGTCAGTGGATTTCCCCATTATCGGCCTATATTGTCACTAGCATGATTCCCCACTCATCTCTGCTTCACATACATGCATTCCTTACTGCCTCACTTGATCGCGATATCAGGGCCTCATTTGTTTGCTTAAATCATCTGTAATGCTTGCCATAAATATCAGCATAATCTGAGCACCAACACCAAGCAAATGGATAACCCATTGGAAACATAATCAGGAGAAGCAGGGATCTAAACCTGTCAACATTAGTATTCCTACTGGGTTTATCCAGTCAATTTTAATTATTTACGTGTTATTTTCTAACTTGCCTATTTACTTAAAATGGGTTAAGGATCAATTCTACATTACAATTATAGGGATTAGAGCTCTGGTACTTGACTAACCCCTATGATGTCATAACAAACCAAGCCAACAAATTAGTTCTTGCATTTACCTCAAAGACAGTGACCAATAAAACCATCAGTGCAGTTCTGGGAACTTCATTTATTGATCAAGCAGTTTCTCATAGATCCTGTCATTGTGCTTGTCATCACACACTTGTTCCTGCATCTGCTGTATTTTTTTATAAATAAGCAGGTGGAACCCAATCCTCCAGTAAGAAATAGTGATGGAGATTACACTCCAAGCGCTCTCCCATTAACGGCAGCTCTGAAGTACTGAGCTTCGTTTCGGATACACTGCAGTGTTCTCCATAATTTCCGGATAGTGTCTGTTTAATACTGTTGTTATAGATATCGTGGTTTTTTCATGTTTTCGTTCGCTTCGTATCTTACGTTCACTTAATATCAGAGGTGTGTTTATTAAAGTCTGCCCACCGTCTAATAGTTACGTGTTATTTTGGACTCATTACTGCCTTTACATAATTTCCCGATAACGTCTGTTTACGATTGCTGTTTGAAAATAGAGTACTTTTTAGTTTTCATTCACTTCGTATCTTCCGCTGCCTAAAACTATTCAACGAACATTTGTGTGTTGTTTATGTTCTCGTGTTTATCTGTGTCCTCCTGACGGCTGGAAGTTAGCAGCACAGTTCACCGAAACAAAAGTTTTCACTAATTATTAATTTTTACAGTTTAAATATATTGTAGTGCATTTTAGTTTACTATAAAAGTAGCGTCCTATGTTACAAGTTAGGATGTAGCCGTAAATTAATTGGTGTGAGAGAAACATGTCAGGATTGTGGGCTGATGTTTCAGTGGGGTGAATGCAACGGGGAATCCAATGAGATGTTAGATGAGTGTCTCCCAAGGAGTTGTAGATTATGCAGTCGAGACAAGAAAATCATGGAACAGAGAATAAAGATTTATGCTGAAGAACTATGAACGGCGTATTTTGAATTAGAGCAGCTGAAAGAGGGAAGAAACAATGGGAGCTGAGAGACCGTGAAAAATAATGAGAAAGGAGTAAACCTCAGAAATCACTCTTCAAATTTCGGTTAGCAGTCAGTTTCCTAAAGTAGGAGAAGAGCCTCAACAAGTTTCGGAGCTAAATAGAGCGCAGCGGACTCGTAGGAATGACTTTAAGGCTAGGTCGGTAGAAAGGTCATGGAGAAAAAAAAAGGGTTTTGCTGCTAGAGAGCAGTCATGGGAGACGTGTAGGCCAAATGCTACAGGAAAAGTTAGGTGTAGATAACCAAGTCACAAGCATTATGTAACCTAGTGCCAAGCTCTTAGCCAGGTGAAAGAAAACATAGGGGCACTGTGAAGAGATTTTGATGGATAGGACAAGGTATTTCTAGTAGAACGAGCAGTAAACAGGCTAGCAACTTACAATATAGTAGTAACCTGAAGGAAACAGGAGCAGTAACAACACACACTCGCGTGGAGTTTGTGGAGATTTTACAGCACCATGACCAGTCCTGCTGTCATGCGGCTGCTGGCCGTGTTAATAAAGAGCTGAGTGGGTTGCTTTAGATTGGAACAAAGTCTAATATTGTGCCATGCCTGTTGCTACAATTGGGAGAAAATGACACACAACTTCCGGCCGCTGTGGCCGAGCAGTTCTAGATGCTTCAGTCTAGAATCGCGCTACTACTACGGTCGCAGGTTCGAATCCTGCCTCGGGCATGGATGTGTGTGCTGTCCTTAGGTTAGTTAGGTTTAAGTAGTTCTAAGTCTAGGGGACTGATGACCTCAGATGTTAAGCCCCATAGTGCTTAGAGCCATTTTTTTAGCACGCAAATTATGGCCTGCGACTGAATAGGAGGGGAAGGAAAGATTAGCTGAGCATCTCGCAGAAAGTGTGAGAGGGGCCACGAGCACGTCTGACAAAGTCCCTATGGTTACTGGAGTCAAAGAGACACATGTTTTAGGTTAGAGTCAGGTTACAGACAGACAGTATTGAAAGAAATTAGAACAAAACAGGACCACTGTATATCTAAGAGTTTCCAAAAAATAAAACTGATTTGCTTCGTTAGAACATTACAGGATTGAAAAAACAAGGTAGGTGGACTTCTTGTATACCTAGAAGATGTGGAAAATCCTGATGTGACTGATGTTCAGTGCCTCTTTGATACCACAGGAATGGAGAAGGTAAACATCAGGGATTATAAACTAGCATCAGTTTCGTACAGAGTTAACATGGAAAAACGAAGATTGCAACATTTGCAAAAGCTGGACATAAAGCCAAAAATATTGAAACAAATAGTTTTTGTGATGGTCAGACCGTAGAAGCATGTAATTGTGAACTGTTGCTGCAGAATACTTCTCTGATAATACAGTTTACAGATACCCTCTATGGGACTCTCAACTATTTGAAAAACCTAGATGCATTATTGAGCTACCTGTTTGACACGAAGAAACAGTTAGTAGTTTGAGAAGATTTCAGTGTATATTTCTCGTATATGGACATAATAACGATCTAGAATCATTATTTTGGTGTTTCAATCTAATTTCAGTAGACAGTTTTCCAACTAACGTATAGCAAGATCGTAGAACACTGACTGAAAACTTTTTTATACACAGTGCTCAGGCTGAAGCAATCAATGTGTACCTAATTGTTAGTGCACTATCTCTGGCAGGTTTACACAAAGCAGTCAGCCTCATTGAAGCAGTGAACCTTTAAAGGAGATTATATCGGATAGTGTGTACATAGAAAGGTAATAATGTAGAATTACCTTTATTCAATAGTAAATTAATCTCAATATTTGAAAGTTGCTTTCCTAAAAAGTTATCCAGGAAAGCAGTTAAAGAAAAACAAATAAGTCTTGGATAACAAGGGAATTAAAAACTTGTTAAATAGGAAGAGATAAATTTATACAAAAACAAGAATAGATCAAGATCTGACATTACTTGTATACTACAAAAAGTACAGTAATATTTTAATGGAAGTCATCAAAATGTCAAGAAGTATGTACATCATGACATTAATAGTGCTGAGAATGCTGATAATAGGGTTAAAAATATATAGGATATTGTCAAATGGGAGACAGGACAATCACTCAATTAAAAGATATGGCAAGAAACCAATTGACAATGGGACCGACAAACTGCAAATACTTTCAATAATCTACATCTACATTATTATTCTGAAATTCAAAACTAAGTACCTGTGAGATGATTCAAGCTATTTCTCTACCGTTTCACTCTCGAACAGCGTACGGGAAAAACGATCACAATTTTTCTGTGCGAGCCCTGATTCTCTTATTTTATTATTCTGATATTTTGTCTCTATGTCGCCTTGTAGCAACAAAACATCTGCTCAATCGCAGGGGAAAGTTGGTGACTGAAATTCATGAGAAAATCCGGCGTCAAAGAAAAACTTCTTTGTTTTAATGATTACCACCGCAACTCACATATCACATCCGTGACAGTAATAAAAAAACGAACTGCCATTCTTTGAACTTTGCCGATGTCCCCCATCGATTCTATCTGATGCGGATTTCACACCGCACAGCAGTACTCAGAAGAGGACGTACAAGCGTAGTGTAGGCCGTCTCTTTAGTAGACCTGTTGCGGTTTTTCAGCGTACTGCTAGTATTTCACAGTCTTTGGTTTGCTTTGCCCTGAACGTTATCTATGTGATCGTTTCAGTGTAACTTACTCGTGACTGTAATCCCTATTTAATTCAGCACACAGGCTTTATTCGTATGATTTACAGTGTAACCGAAATTCAGCAAATGCCTTTTAGTACTCATGTAGGCTGTCTCTTAGAAAGATGTCAAGCGAGTTTTCATCTGATTTTTAAAATAAACGTCCTTTGCGTTAATTTTTGGTGGGTTTGAATGTAACGGTAGTCAGTCTCGCTGCAACAACTTTGTGGTCACCAATCTTGCATCAGTCATGATGCTCTCTATCTGTTCAGGATTATTTTTTGCTAAGAGGTGAAATATGTTTTCGCAACCATTTTTACTCTAGGTGGTCTCTTGAACTAATTTTTCAAAGTAATTTTCTGAGAAAGTATTCCATACAGTATCGGACGACTACAAATGTAATTAGTGGAGTACCTGTTTGAAGTAAGACTCAAATTTTCTTCGAACTGTTTAGCAACTGTTCGTCTAAGACTGGGATGTCGATAAAAGTTATTAATTTATTCCAGTTGTCACGTATAACCTCTACTTTTACTAACTCACAGAAACTATCTGCTTCAGTTGCACTACAAGGTAAACTACTTCTCAACTATGACAGTTTACATCTACAATACCAGTTTTTTCCTAGGTCTACCTTCCTGTGTTTCCACTGCTCCCTTTTAGACTAACAAGCTTCAAGTATTTTCCTAACCTAAAAAGCAACCCAGTCCCCTCCACACAGCCCCCGCTACCCGTGTAGCCACTTCCTGTTTGTACCCCTGACTTATTAAGCAGGACACAGAAACCAACCACCTGACGCCGCAAGTCAAGGAGTCAGCAGCCTACACGCTGCTAGAGCCGCCTAAGCCTCTGATTAGATCCTCCACTCGGCGCTGTACTACATTCGGTACTGCCGATGATGCTATAGATGGTGAGCTTCACCTTCATCTGGCAAGAAAAACTGACAGTCTTTTTGCCACTTCAGCTAGCCGCCAGAAATGCGACAGAATCTCTTCCAAACCAAAGCGACAAACATAACTGGAACCTACATGAGCCACCCACCTGCTGTTCGTTGCACACTGTGCTCTTTATGGCATCCGGAAGAACCTTTTCACACCAAGAATGATCCTCCCGATATGCACACACAGTGCACACTGGATTTCTTCCCCTTCTTGGCAGTCATATCCCCAAGGGGCCCATTACGTGCCTAACGTTAGAGCACCCAACTACCAGCAATCCCACCCTGTGTGAATGCGCCCACGCCTTGTGAACCGAGAGGCTTTCCCTAAAAAAGGGCTGTATCTGGTTCAGGGACTCTGTCAGCTACAGTGCCCAAAACCTGTTCATCAGACGAACCGGGTAGCCTTCCCCCTCCGCCCTCTTCCCTTTGCTTCACCCTGAAACTTCTTTCGCTACCTGCATCTTGAGACGACCTTCCATTCGATTACCCTTGTAACGATCTTCCACTATATTACAAGTGAGGAGTCAACATCAGAGCAAGCAGCACATGGGGCGCCCACAGTTGTCCACCAATCAGGAGAAACATGGAAAGTGCTGGACGTCCCTTGTATCTCCAGGTCTGTCCCTCACAGTTATTCGTACATCCATTGGCAGCAGCGTCAATCTGTGTGACTGAAGCCAACACCGCTTGGAGCTGTGAGCGAAGCGTCACCAACGCTTTCTAAATCTGGCAGAAAAATTAGGATTAAATGGTTCAGTTTAAGAAAGAAGAGAATATGTAAAAAGTCAGCCACAAAAATTTAAGTAACTAGAAGCAACACCAACACTCTTTACCGAAATTAACAGAACAACAAAAATTCTAATAAACAAAGGCCTATGTGGTGTTGATGGAATTTCAAGAAGAATTCTGAAAAGTTGTTCCAATGTAATAATTTAAGTCCTTTGTGATGTATATAATGCACCACTTCATAGGGAATTTTTCCAGACAGGTTAAACTTCGCAAATGTAAAACCTCTTCATAAGACAGGTGACAAGACAAACTTAAACAATTATCATCCAATTTCCTTACTGACATCCTTTTCCAACATGTTCAAAAAAAAATAATGTACACAAGGTTAGCCTCATGCTTAAATAGAAACAAGTTACTTAGCATACCACACTGGCGTTCCAGAAGGTTTGCTTGACTAGGAATGCTATTTATACAGTCACTCATCATATAACACAAGCCTTAAATAATAAAATATCGTCAGTTGGTATTTTTTGTGATCTTTCCAAGGTGTTTCATTGTGTAGATGATGATACTCTCTTATAAAAACACTTGTTTTATGGGGTTGATACAATTCTGTAGTACTGTCTGGAGTTATGCAGCCACCCACTGCTTCTCTTGAGATCAGTGTAATCGATGTGGCAAGCAGTTTGATGTTCATAACATAGTAGGTGACTCTCATGCAGTAAATTGTGTCGAGCACCCTTGAAACGCGAAAACGCCAGTTTTTTGTAACAGGTGCTCCTTATGCTCCCTTGAATATCCGTTCTTTTTCTTAAGCGCTAAAGGTTCATATTGCTGCGGACTTATTCGAAATTTGTTCATAATTGTTTTTTACTATTCTGCGGATGATCTTCCATGTACTCAGTTATGTTTAGTACCCGCTCCTTGGACAATGATTGTCCTTTACTACATTTCACTGGAGACAGGATTTGTGGCTCCTGTCCGACCGATGTGTTAACAGCAAATCCACCTACAGTGTAGACAGAATATTATTCTGTCAACGTCCAACTTCTAGAGTCTGAATTACTGCTGTTGTTGAATGTTTTGGATCGACGCTTCGTAAGATAGATGAAGAGAATTAGGATAGATACTGCTGAAGCCATACACACACCTTAAGACCAAAAAAACGACGTACCATGAAGGAATTATTCGAGTGGAACGGAAATCAGTAGATGTGATGTACAGGTATAGTAAAACAAATTATTACCATGTGAGAAAAATTGGATGATTTATTCAAGATAAAAGACTTCGCAAACGGAGCAAGTCAATAAAGCGTTGGTCTACCTCTTGCGCTTATGCAAGCAGTTATTCGGTTTGTCATTTTTTGATAGAGTTTTTGGACGCCCTTATGACGGTAAGCGTGCCAAATTCTGTCCAATTGGAGAATTAGATCGTCAAAATCCCGGGATGGATGGAGCGTCCTACCCATAAAGTTCCAAACATTCTCAATTGGGGAGAGTTCTTGCTGGCCAAGATATGGGTTTTGGAAGCACGAAGACAAACCAATAGAAACAGTCGTCGTATGCAGGTGGGCATTGTCTTGCTGAAATGTATGCTTGGGATGGCTTGCCATGAAGAGCAACAAATCGGAAAGTAGAATATCGTCGACGAACCGCTGTGCTGTAAGGACGCCGCTGATGACAACGGAAAGGAACCCGCTTTGAAAAGAAATGACACCTCAGGTTGTCGTTCCTGATTGTCGGACTATATGGCGCACGATAGCTTGGTATCCCAACGCTATATGGGGTGTTCACGTGCACGTCACCGGCCTGTAATCTCAATGACTGATAATAATAATAATGTCGAGTGCCTAGATCCTCCCGTCGGGTAGACCGTTCGCTTGGTGCAGGTCTTTGGAGTTGACGCCACTTCGGCGACCTGCGCGTCGATGGGGATGAAATGATGATGATTAGGACAACACAACACCCAGCCGGAAATCGAACCCGGGCACTTAGGATTGACATTCATTCACGCTGACCACTCAGCTACCAGGGGCGGACTGAATGACTGATGTACAAGGGTTACTCCAAAATAAATACACACTATTTTTTTTTAAATCCATCTTTTATTCTACATGTTCCAAAGTTTTACAGTGTGTAGATACATCCTTTAGGAACACTATATTCATTCCTCCACATAATTTCCATCCTTCTCAACTGCCTTACGCCATCTTGGGACCAGCGCCTGTGTACCCGCACGGTAAAATTCTGGACCAACTTGTTGGAGCCACTCTTTGGCAGCGTGTACAAGGGAGTCATCATCTTCAAACCTTGTTCCACGAAGAGAGTCTTTCAGTTTCCCAAAGAGATGATAGTCACATTGATCCCGGTCAGGATTGTAAGGCAGGTGTTTCAGTGTTGTCCATCTGAGTTTTGTGATCGCTTACATGGTTTTTTGACTGACATGTGGCCGTACATTGTCGTGCAACAGCAAAACATCCTGCTTTTGCCGATGTGGTCGAACACGACTCAGTCGAGCTTGAAGTTTCTTCAGTGTCGTCACATATGCATCAGAATTTATTGTGGTTCCACTTGGCATGATGTCCACAAGCAAGAGTCCTTCGAAATCGAAAATCGAAAAGCACCGTAGCCATAACTTTTCCAGAAGAAGGTGTGGTTTTGAATTTTTTTTTCTTGGGTGAATTTGCATGATGCCACTCCATTGATTGCCCCTTCGTCTCTGGTGAAAAATGATGGAGCCATGTTTCATCATCTGTCACAATTCTTCCAAGAAATTCATCTACACCATTCTCGTACTGTTCCAAAAGTTCGTTGCATACCGTTTTCCTTGTTTCAGTGTAAGCCACTGTCTATATCCTGGGAACCCACCTGGCACAAACCTTTTTTAACGCCAATACTTTCAGTATTCTGCAAACACTTCCTTCCCCTATCCCAATGTAGCGTGACTATTCGTTCACTGTGATGCGTCTGTCAGCAGTCACCAATTCGTTAACTCTCTGTACATCGTCTGGAGTGTGTCCAGTACGAGGCCTGCCGCTGCGAGGACAATCCTCAATATTGCCATGCCCGCTTTCATCACGTAACCTGCTTGCCCACCGACTACCTGTACCGCGATCGACAGCAGCATCTCCATACACCTTTTTCAACCTCTTGTGGATGTTTCCCACTGTCTCGTTTTCACAGCGCAGGAATTCTACGAAAGGACGTTGCTTTTGACGAATGTCAAGTGTGGCAGCCATCTTGAAGACATGCTGTGACGGCGCCACTCGCGGGAACAGGTTGAACTAAGTTTGAAAACAAGCGGGAAGGATGTATCTACACACTGCAAAACTTTCACACATGCAGAATGAAAACTGTATTTTTACAAAAATAGTGTGTATTTCTTTTCGAGTGACCCTCATAGAACTCTCTTCAGTGATGAGTCCCGATTACCAGCGAAGAAGTGTCTGGAGACGTCCCTGACTGTCACCCGCTATATGGCCAACAACCAAGAGTGACGGTTTGGGGTGCCATTGCTTTTCATAATAAGAAACCTTTAGTTTTCATCCGCAGCGCCCTTACAACACTGCGGTATGTCGACGATGACGTCCCGTTTTGTTGCACTTCAGCAGATAGTGCTCACCCGCACACGGAGAGACTGTGTACTGCTTCTCTTCGCGCATGCCATACCCACCCTTGGCCAGAAAGGTCGCCGGATGTCTCCCCAACTGAGAAAGTTTGGAGCATTATGGGTAAGGCTCTCCAATCAAGTCGGGATTTTGACGATCTATCGCGCCAGGTTCAGTTTGGATTCCGTAGAAATATTGGAACACATGAGGCAATACTGCCCCTACGACTTATCTTAGAAAATAGATTAAGGAAAGGCAAACCTACGTTTCTAGCATTTGTAGACTTAGAGAAAGCTTTTGACACTGTTGACCGGAATACTCTCTTTCAAATTATGGAGGTGGCAGGGGTAAAATACAGGGAGCAAAGGCTATTTACAATTTGTACAGAAACCGGATGGCAGTTATAAGAGTCGGGAGACAGGGAAGCAGTGGTTGGGAAGGGAGTGAGACAGGGTTGTAGCCTCTCCCCGATGTTATTCAGTCTGTATATTGAGCAAGCAATAAAGGAAACAAAAGAAAAATTCGAAATAGGTACTAAAATCCATGGAGAAGAAATAAAAACTTTGAGGTTCGCCGGTGACATTGTAATTCTGTCAGAGACAGCAAAGGACTTGGAAGAGCAGTTAAACGGAATGGACAGTGTCTTGAATGGAGGGTATAAGATGAACATCAACAAAAGCAAAACGAGGATAATGGAATGTAGTCAAATTAAGTCGGGTGATGCTGAAGGAATTGGATTAGGGAATGAGACACTTAAAGTAGTAAAGGAGTTTTGTTATTTGGGGAGCAAAATAACCGATGATGGTCGAAGTAGAGAGGATGTAAAATGTAGACTGGCAATGGTAAGGATAGCGTTTCTGAAGAAGAGAAATTTGTTAATATCGAGTATAGATTTAAGTGTCAGGAAGTCGTTTCTTAAAGTATTTGTATGGAGTGTAGCATTGTATGGAAGTGAAACGTGGACGATAAATAGTTTCGACAAGCAGAGAATAGAAGCTTTCGAAATGTGGTGCTACAGAAGAATGCTGAAGATTAGATGGGTTGGTCACATAACTAATGAGGAGATATTGAATAGAATTGGGGAGAAGAGGGGTTTGCGGCAAAACTTGACTAGAAGAAGGGATCGGTTGGTAGGACATGTTCTGAGGCATCAAGGATCACCAATTTAGTATTAGAGGGCAGCGTGGAGGGTAAAAATCGTAGACGAAGACCAAGAGTTGAATACACTTAGCAGATTCAGAAGGATGTAGGTTGCAGTAGGTAATGGGAGATGAAGCTTGCACAGGATAGAGTAGCATGGAGAGTTGCATCAAACCCGTCTCAGGACTGAAGACCACAACAACAACAACACGCCAGGTAGACAGAATTTGCACGATATACCTCAGGAGAATATTCAACAATCCTATCAGTCAATGCCAAGCCGAATAACTGCTTGCATAAGAGCCACGGGTAGACAAACGTGTTATTGACTTGCTCAGTTTGCGATGCTCTTTCTCTTGAATAAATCATTCAATTTTTTCTGAAATCTTAGTCACTTCTGTCGCTACATGTGCATCATAGCTACCGATTTCCGTCCCATTCGGATCATCCATTCATGGTGCGTCGTTCTTTCTCTTGCGTAGAGTGCATATTTCGCTATCTTTACTCTTACAAAAGAGTATTTGAAAACTTCGCGTCAGTTCAGTCTACTTTGTCTCTCAACAGCAGGTACAATACGATACGATGAAACCACATTTAAAACCAGCGTCGGTAATACTGCTGTATTTATCTAGGACTGTGGAGAAATGCAGTTATAGATATTGGATCTCCATACTGATAACATTATTCATGTACTTTAATCCTTCCTCTACGTATTCCACATATAGTATTGGAAAAAATTTGTTGTCACACCATTGTGCGGGCACAGTTCAAGTTACATTATTGCCGGCAGTCTCTTGCAGCTGCGGTCGACGACTAGACATTACGTATTCAGTAGGTGTCTTTATCGTTTTCCTATACATTGAGCTCCGATAGTCCGAAACGCTATTGTATGGAACCGTTAGCAGCCGATGCAGCTCTCTGGGCGGAGAAGAGGGAAGGCCAATTTTGCATGGAATTAAATTTCATGGAGGATGCAGTGTCTCTATTTTTATCGCTGACATCGAGCATACCTCTTGCTGTGGGAAACAGCGTAGCTTCTAAGGACTGTTTTCGTCAGTTTTATGATTCGTATTTCAAATGGCAGTGCCGTAATAGGACGCAACGTGCTTTATACCAACGATTCGCCGGAGCATAGTGAATATGGTGACCGTCTAAAACTCACAATATACCAACACAGATACTCCGCCGACAACTTGTCGGAAATATAAAATACAATAAAAATGTTGTCGTCGTTCTCATTAGTGTGAGACGTCCCTCAATACGTATTTCTCAAGTTACAAAACAAATTTCCAGTGAAATATTCTAACCATTCCAAGAGCTTTTTACCAAACTCTCTGTAATGGAACTGCACTTCATATGTTGTTTCTATATATTTGCTTCATATTTATAGGAAATTACGATACGTGAAGACTACTTTTAAAAAATCTCCAATAAAGGAATTCAGATGGATTAAAATCTGGCGAGAGTGATATCTCCTTCTGCAGCATGCTTATTCCAGTCCTGAGATGCAAACACGTTTCAGGCATTCATCAGCAGTCCTGAAAAAATCCTCTGCCCACCTCGGTAACGAAATAACCTTTGTTGGTATGCAGCTCTGTTAACAACAGATTTTCTAACGATCACAGGCATACGTCAACTCTGACACTTGCTTTGCTGAAGGCGAATCGGCTATTCACTTTTCTTTCTATTACCGGTACGAAAACTCTGAGTTTCTGAATGAAGCTAGTGTTTCACTGCATGTGACGATTGGTTTCCACTGAGATATTGAACACTGGGTGTGTGTTTTCAGTTGGAACTCCAGGGCTGAGAGGCCGTGGTCGATGTATAAAAAACCTACATTGTATGACTGGGTGTGTGGTTCGATCACGAAAGATTGTTCAGTCCGCAGAACCATTTTCTTGTTTCGTCAACTATATGTAGATGCAAAAGTGTCAACAAAATTATTTTATCCATATGGTATGTTTTAAAACATAACCAGCTATGAAGGTATTGATATGGTTTTCATTATCACACATCTACATACATGGAGTTGTGGTAATCACTGAAATCCCCACGCCGAAGTATCGTAACACCATTGTTCATGGCATCCTCTCTTACCACTGCACAAAAATTGATGACTACATGAATTTTTCCCCTAATTTTTATTCGTTGACTGGACTATTCTAGCTTCAGTAACATCCATTCTACAACATTCTTTCACAGTACAATGGATGTAAATGTAAAGCTGTGTGCCAAAGATCCATGGTGAATAATATTTATTAGCTTTCCTCTTTCTGAGCTCAGCATCTTGATTACGGAGATATGATGAATAAGTACAACAGTTAAATGAGAAAGCATAAAAAAATCCAATGGACAAGGTAGTGGCTGAAAGGATGTGTGTATTGCGCAAAAGGGGACTAGTCATAAGATGTGGATAATTAGTCTAACATTAATGTTGTCTAACGTTAATGTTGATATAAACAAGAAACTAATTTGCTAGATTGTATATGTAACAGCGCAGTCTATACAATGCGCAAACTATATATTGCTGATTTTATCGTAGTGACCATTTTGTGATATACTTGTTGGAGAAGTAATACTTTTCTAGACTTTTCTTGGCACACTAATCAAAAGTATCCAGACACCTATTAGTGGGCATTAATACTGTGTTTATCGACAATGCTGAGACACTTTCACTGAGGTTTCTGAATGTCTGTAGCGGGATATCAGCTCATTCTTCCCAAAGAACCGAAAACAGAGAAGGTAGAGATGTCGAACGCTGGGCTCTGGAGTGAATTCGACATCCTAATTCATCACGAATGGTTCGGGTCGAGACTCTGGACTGGCCATTTCATTTCAGTAATGTCGTTGCCCTCAAACGACTACCTCACAGATGTTGTTTTACGACAGGGTGCCTGTCATGCTGATGCATCGTCCCCGAACTGCTTCTCTACTGCACGCAAAACACAATGCTGTAAAATGTATTCGTATCCTTTCGCATTTAGAGTTTTCTTGAGCACAATGAGGGGACCACATCATAACCTCCGTACTTGACTGTTGGCACTTCACGTGATACATGTAACGTGCTCCGGGAATCTGCCAAACTCAAACCCTTTCTTCGGAATACCAAAGTGTTTAGCGTGAATCACCACTCTAGATCACTTGTTTTCAGCCATCACTGTCCAGTTGCGCCCCTTTTTACACTGTTTGACGCGTCGCTTAGTGTTGCCTTCAGAAATGTTGGTTTATTGAGAGCTGGATTATATCCCAGTCTTTTCAAATTCCCACAATTCCCACTCACAGCTACTGTGCATATGGACTGGTGGTAGCACTGTGGAACACTCAAGTGGTTCCTTCCGCTAATTACATGCTTTTTTAGTCTAGTTATCTTTCATTAGGAATGTTGTTGCACTCAACGACTGTGATATGACTTTCAAATGATAGAGCACAGCAATCATTTTCCTTTTCTTTCAGGTCTTGTTAGGCAGATCTAGATTTCGGCTAGTGCCTAGCCATTAGCTAGCTTGCTTTATTCACAAGCGGCGTACTGCGAGAAACAGATGCCATTATACAGATAGGTTCTATCTTCCTAGATCTCCGAAGGCAATGGACACTGTACGGCACCGTCGACAGCTATCCTAGTTATTATCATACGAAGTATCTTCGATCGTATGTGATTTTCACGATAAATATTTGATTAATGGAACCCAGTAAGCTACACGGGACGATAAATGTTCAACACAAACGATTTTAACGTCGAGTTTGTCACAAGAAAGCATAATACACGCATCAGAAAAGTTTTGAATCACCGCGGTTCCGAGAGTTTCGGAACTTGTACAGAAAATTGGAATAGAGATCAACATAAACATCATTTCCGCCCTTTTATTGCTCATGAAAACCACACATTGCATATTGTACCACCATACAGCGAGACCTTCAGAGGTGGTGGTCCAAATGGCTGTACACACCGGTACCTCTAATATCCAGTTGTGCGTCCTCTAGCATTGATGAATGCCTGTATTCGTCGTGGCAAACTCTCCAGAAGTTCATTAAGGCACTGCTGGTCCAGAATGCCCCACTCCTCAACGGCGATTTTGCGTAGATCCCTCAGAGTGGTTGGTGGCTTACGTCGTCCATAAACAGCCTTTCCCAATCTATCCCAGGCATGTTCGTTAGGGTTCATGTCTGGAGAACATGTTGGCCACTCTAGTCGAGCGATGTCGTTATCGTGAAGGAAGTCATTCACAAAATGTGCACGATTGGGGCACGAATTGTCGTCCATGAAGGCAAATGCCTCGCCAGCATGCTGCCGATATGGTTGCACTATCGTTCGGAGGATGGCATTCACGTATCGCACAGCCGTTACGGCGGGTTCCATGACCACCAGCGGCGTATGTCGTTCCCACATAATGCAACCCCAAAACATCAGCGAACCTCCATTTTGCTACACTCGCTGGACAGTGTGTCTAAGGCGTTCAGCCTGACCGGGTAGCCTCCAAACACGTTTCCGGCGATTGTCTGGTTGAAGGCATATGCAACACTCATCGGTGAAGAGAACGTGATGCCAATCCTGAGCGGTCCATTCGACATGTTGTTGGGACCATATGTACCGCGCTGCATGGTGTCATGGTTGCCATTGACGCCGGGAGTGAAGTTGCGCATCATGTAGCCTATTGCGCACAGTTTGAGTCGTAACATGACGTCCTGTAGCTGCACAAAAAGTATTATTCAAGTTCGTGGCGTTGCTGTCAGGGTTCCTGTGAGCCATAAACCATAGGCTGCGGTCATCCACTACAGTAGTAGCCCTTGGGTGGCCTGAGCGAGGCATGTCATCGACAGTTCCTGTCTCTCTCTGTATCTCCTCCATGCCCGAACAACATCGCTTTGGTTCACTGCGAGACGCTTGGACACTTCTACATCTACATCTACATCTATATTTATACTCCGCAAGCCACCCAACGGTGTGTGGCGGAGGGCACTTTACGTGCCAATGTCATTACCTCCCTTTCCCGTTTCAGTCGCGTATGGTTCGCGGGAAGAACGACTGTCTGAAAGCCTCCGTGCGCGCTCTAATCTCTCTAATTTTACATTAGTGATCTCCTCGGGAGGTATAAGTAGGGGGAAGCAATATATTCGATACCTCATCCAGAAACGCACCCTCTCGAAACCTGGCGAGCAAGCTACACCGCGATGCAGAGCGCCTCTCTTGCAGAGTCTGCCACTTGAGTTTATTAAACATCTCCGTAACGCTATCACGGTTACCAAATAACCCTGTGACGAAACGCGCCGCTCTTCTTTGGATCTTCTCTATCTCCTCCGTCAAACCGATCTGGTACGGATCCCACACTGATGAGCAATACTCAAGTATAGGTCGAACGAGTGTTTTGTAAGCCACCTCCTTTGTTGGTGGACTACATTTTCTAAGCACTCTCCCAATGAATCTCAACCTGGTATCCGCCTTACCAACAATTAATTTTATATGATCATTCCACTTCAAATCGTTCCGCACGCATACTCCCAGATATTTTACAGAAGTAACTGCTACCAGCGTTTGTTCCGCTACCATATAATCATACAATAAAGGATCCTTCTTTCTATGTATTCGCAATACATTACATTTGTCTATGTTAAGGGTCAGTTGCCACTCCCTGCACCAAGTGCCTATCCGCTGCAGATCTTCCTGCATTTCGCTACAATTTTCTAATGCTGCAACTTCTCTGTATACTACAGCATCATCCGCGAAAAGCCGCATGGGACTTCCGACACTATCTACTAGGTCATTTATATATATTGTGAAAAGCAATGGTCCTATAACACTCCCCTGTGGCACGCCAGAGGTTACTTTAACGTCTATAGACGTCTCTCCATTGATAACAACATGCTGTGTTCTGTTTGCTAAAAACTCTTCAATCCAGCCACACAGCTGGTCTGATATTCCGTAGGCTCTTACTTTGTTTATCAGGCGACAGTGCGGAACTGTATCGAACGCCTTCCGGAAGTCAAGAAAAATAGCATCTACCTGGGAGCCTGTATCTAATATGTTCTGGGTCTCATGAACAAATAAAGCGAGTTGGGTCTCACACGATCGCTGTTTCCGGAATCCATGTTGATTCCTACATAGTAGATTCTGGGTTTCCAAAAACGACATGATACTCGAGCAAAAAACATGTTCTAAAATTCTACAACAGATCGACGTCAGAGATATAGGTCTATAATTTTGCGCATCTGCTCGACGACCCTTCTTGAAGACTGGGACTATCTGTGCTCTTTTCCAATCATTTGGAACCCTCCGTTCCTCTAGAGACTTGCGGTACACGGCTGTTAGAAGGGGGGCAAGTTCTTTCGCGTACTCTGTGTACGCCCTGGCCGGGCGGTCTAAGGCGCCAACTCACGGATTGCGCGGCCCCTCCCGCCGGAGGTTCGAGACCTTCTTCGAGCACGGGTGTGTGTGTGTGTGTGTGTGTGTGTGTGTGTGTGTGTGTGTGTCTGCGCGCGTGTGTGTGTGTTGTTCTTAGAATAAGTTAGTTTAAGTGGTGTCTAAGTCTAGGGACCGATGACCTTAGTAGTTTGGTCCCTTAGGAATTCACACACATTTGAACATTTGAACTTCCCTTGTTGACAGCCCTTCCTGGCACGAAGTAACAATGCGGACGCGATCCAAGCGCGGTATGGACCGTCTTGGCATGGTTGAACTACAAACAACACCAGCCGTGTACCTCCTTCCTGGTGGAATGGCTGGAACTGATCAGATGTCGGACCCCCTCCGTCTAATAGGCGTTGTTCATGCATGGTTTTTTACATCTTTGAGGGGGGGGGGGTTAGTGACATCTCTGAACAGTCAAAGGAGGGACTGTGTCCACAGTCAATGTCTATCTTCAGGAGTTCTGGGAACCGGGGTGACCAAAACTTTTTTTGGTGTGTGTAGAATCATAATTTATTCAGTATAGATAAACGATTTACCGAACAGGATCAGCAGGACTGTAAGAATCTTGGGTGACGATGAAGTTGTTTGCAGGCAAGTATCGATGTTGGAAATTCGTAAGAAAATGCAGAAAGACTTTCAAAGAATATCCACTTGATGTAACGAATGGCAGATCTCCTTAAATGTGGATAAATCCAAGAGAATGCGTATAATAGAGAGCGCGATAGCTCTAGAATACAAATTCGGTTTTGAAAATCCTGAGAACCTCATCCCGTGACACATGATAGCCTACGAACCATCTGCTTGCTGACGATGCTGTGGTGTACGGGAAGGTGTCGTCGTTGCGTGACTGCAACGACTTAGACAACATTTCTTGTTGATATGATGAATGTGGGTTATTGGCAGAATTTTAGGAAACTGTGGTTCGTCTGTAAAGGAGACGGTGTGCAAAATGCTAGTCTGACCCGTTCTTGAGTACTGCTCAACTTTTTTGGGTCCGCAACAGCTCTGAGTAAAGGAAAACATCGGATCACTTCAGAGGCGGGTTGATAGATTTGTTACTGCAGGATCGATCAACGCTCGACTAATACAGGGATGCTTCGCGAACTCAAATGGAGGTCCTGGGGCGAAGACGGCGATCCCTGCGCAAAACACTGTTGAGGATGTTTAGGGAAACGCATACATTTTGCATATCGACCATGAAGATAAGGTAAGAGAAATTAGAGTTCGTGTGGAGATATATAAACAATTGTTTTTCCCTTGTTCTATTTGCGAGTGGAACAGGAAAGGAAATGACTAGTAGTGGTACAAAGTACCCTCTGTCAAGCACCATTCAGTTGCTTGTGGAGTATTTATGTAGATGGAGAGGTAGATGCAGAGGTATTTAGTGGTAATACTAAGAAGTGATAGGAAATAGGACAATCACATGAAATCAATATTATTGATCTGTCAGAGCGAGAGTATTAATGGTAATTACGCTTTTATACCTTTGCTAAGAGAATTCTGTGACCTCTGGCTGTCCAAGAGATGGCATGGCCGGGGAAGGCGATTTAAGCGGCTACTCCGGCGAGGTCAGAATCTCTCCGATATTTTCTCCATCCCTGCTTATCATCATTTTTATCATTCCCTGTTCCATATTATATACAAATGTACAAACACTGCTGTCCCACCCTTGCCTCCCAGCTTCTAGAACTTGGACAACATACCACAAATAGAATGAAATACGCCAGTCACAGCACATGACATAAAACAAGTGCTTCAAAGAAAACGCAACACATCCCTTGGTAACGACCACATCACCTACTGACTCCTTGAAGAATACCCATTCTCCTTTGTAGCCACCCTTGCAACTCTCTATAGCACTATCCTCTACACAAGTCACCGCCCTGAGCTGTGGAAAACCTCCAAAATCCTACACTTTCCTCAAACCGCACAATTCCCTTACTGATACAACCTCCTCTTACAGCTCCATCTGTCTCACCTTAGTGGTCAACAAGGGCTTCGACTCCTTCCACTCCCAAAGAACCCATCAACACCTGAACCAACACCACCTCCTTCCTCTTAACCATTGTGACTTCTGTCCCATTTTCTCCTCTGACGACAAGCTCTTGCACGTCACCCACCTCCTATCCACCAACTCAATTATTGTAAATCCATTATTTTTGTCTCCCTCGTCCTAGAGACAGCCTATGATCGTGTATGGCATCCCAGTCTCCTTTTCAAACTCTAGATATACGCTTTTCCAATTAACTATGTTTGCCTTATTGCACCCTTCCTGTCTAACCGCTCACCCTTTGTCACTATCAAAAATAACAATTCCTTTACCTCCCATTCCACTGCAGGAGTCCCCATGGGCTCTGTCTTCTTCCGTCTTCTTCATCTCCTCTACACTGCTGATATGCCCAAACCACCTCCAATAGTCCACTTCGTTCACTGATGACACTGTTTTCCTCGCTTTCTACCTTACACTCCCGAAATCCCAACGATCCTTCTAAATCCACCTCAGTCAGTTTGCTTCCTGCTGTTGTCAATGGCCGGCCGAAGTGGCCGTGCGGTTAAAGGCGCTGCAGTCTGGAACCGCAAGACCGCTACGGTCGCAGGTTCGAATCCTGCCTCGGGCATGGGTGTGTGTGATGTCCTTAGGTTAGTTAGGTTTAACTAGTTCTAAGTTCTAGGGGACTAATGACCTCAGCAGTTGAGTCCCATAGTGCTCAGAGCCATTTGAACCATTTTTTTTGTTGTCAATGGCTCCTCAAGATCAACCTCTCCAAAACCCAGACAGTAAAAAAAGGATGAACCACCAACACTTTCTGTCTCCGCAGCTTCTGCCTCAGCATTTATGACCGTCTTACTCAGATGACTAACACGCTGAAATACGCTGGACTAGCACTCGAATGGCAGCTAGCGTGGAAACCACACCTAATAACGATACAGCAGAAAGCCCACAATAGACTAAAACTACTAATAGGCCGAACTTTGGCAATACACCCCTCCACTATCTTCCACACCTACAAAACACGGATCCAGCCTATCCTCAGCTATGCAAATCCCACCGAAGTTCTGTAAGTCCCTTCAAATCCTCTAACAACATGCTCTCCTTCTCGCTTTCCACATCCGTTTACCTTGCACCACATGGTCGTCACATCTCATCAAATTCCCACCCCTCCTCACCCACATCGAACACCTCCGCATCCCCTCAATTATCTGCAAACAGGATCCCAGTAACCCCATTATTTCGCCTCTGATCACCAATCCTGGTATACTGCTGGACCTGTATAAACACATCCCACAGCCCCTGCACCTATACACCGCATATCCTGTCCCAATGCAACTCTGACCAACTCCCTCTCTCAGACAACGAAATGCGCTCCCATACTCATCCATCATACCAGCTATAGCTTTTCCCGTCTATCTCTATTCCAAATCAGTATTCCCTCTCTCTCTCTCTCTTCCCTCTCCAGTTCACTCTCTCCCTTCCTCTCCTTCACTCCCTCCCTTCGTCTCCCAATACCATGACTCTGCTCACCTACCAGATTCGTCCTTCCTTCTCGTCTTTCCCAATAGCCATCTTCCACCCACCCTTTTTTTTTACAGATAGCAGTTATAAATTTATATCCACCATCATCCAATCCTCTTCATCCAGCACAGGTCCTTCAGCCCGTTAGTGAAAGTGCAGTGTCTCACATTAACGAACGTTCCCTTTTCATTTTATTTCAAAGTTTGAAATATCTATGTTTTGTCTGTTTCTCTTTACTTTTTTATTTTCCTGTTTAAACTTTAAACGAATAATACCGTTCCGTATATTTCTAATCACCTCTACATTGTATTTTAAAATATTTTAAATTTTTGCATCAATATATAAATTTTGTCATTTCTTCATTACTTTTTGTGAATGCTCGAGGCTGAATAGGGGGATGTTGCGTCGCTCGCCACCCTCGCCTCGCTCTTATGGGCCGGGGGGGATGAAATAATAAAGGGATAGTTTCTTGGCACCTGCAGTAACGATTTATCTGTTATTACTTTTATGTTGTAATTTCATGTACTGACACATTCCATGACCTTGGAGATTTGCTCCTCAGTTTGGTCCTACGGAACTTGACGTGTAAATAAAAAATAAAAATAATGGACGGTTTTCCTCGTGACTTGTGGCTAGTCACGACACCAGGAGTCGGTCTGGCCCCTCAATGTGAATGAAGCCCCGCGGCGGACTTGGATCTACGTTGGTATTAATATTCCAGCGGCACTGGTTGTGTAGAGTGGCCTCTCAGCGAGGAAGACGGCCTGGACTCACAAACGTCGGTCACTCCTTTAGCAAATGTGGATTGGTTGTCGCAGAGGAAAGACTGCATAGTGAAGAACATTCACATATCATACTACCCCTGGTGTCGAAGGTGGTTAGCGAGGCCGATTTATAATGCTCCACATGTCAGACATTTTTAGTTGCCGTCACCGGCATAATACTTGATTCACCTTCAATATCGAATGGATAAGTTGCAATACAGAAAATAACAGTGCAGTTCGGCTATTTCGATAGTACTACTTTCTTCTGTGTCGATTTAATGAGAATTGTGTACTAACTAGCTATATGTACTTACCCGGATATCCCATCTTAGTTCTATAGAGTTGAGTAGTGTATATTTTAAGACTGTGTTTAACTGTGCCTTTTATCTGTTGTAGTACTGGTCACTGTTGTTTGCCTTGTGACTGCTGTTGTTTTGATTGTTTTGAGCGTCTTGCTGTCCAGCGATTCAGCCCCATTCAATCTGATGTTACTAGAGTGATTAAGCTCGTGAAATAATAAAGACTGGGAGTCAAGTAGGTCCCCGTAAATTCTGAATTGTCACCAATAATCGGAAGTAATTCGTGGTGACTGGCTTTTGCAGGTGAAATAAAATTAATTTTACTATTTCCCCTTACGTAATGCATTTAACTATGTTCCCTGATTCTTGACATTTCGTCAGCTTTGGTATTTCCGTTGTTTTCCTGACGTTCAGAACGTAATATCTTAAAGTCGTTAGTTGGGTTTTGCGCAATTTGAGTAATCTAGCATTTCAGCGAAATTGCCTCGTATGTATATTTTTTTTTAAAATAGTATTTATTGCACAACTGTGATTGAATGATAGTGGTTTCCATTTATTTAAGAGCCTTCAGCTGATAATTCCTTGTAATTTCTTTTAATTTGCTTGCGTATTTGTTACACTGTTTTGTTATTATGGATGCACCTTATTGAAAATGTTATAAGTGTGTTATTATCTAAATGCAGTAAGTCGCGTTCAGCGCAATTTGGTATATAGTGGTTATACTGTTAACATGTTTTGAATTTTCTTCAATAATTTTGAAAAGGTTATCTGTTGATTAATTTTTTTTGTAACTTTGTGGTTCAGCTTCTACTTTTCCTGTTATCTTTTGGAATTTTCTTCAGCCAGCCGGTGAGGCCGAGCGGTTCTAGGAGCTTCAGTCTGGAACGTCGCGACCGCTACGGTCACAGGTTCGAATCCTGCCTTGGGCATGGATGTGTGTGATGTCCTTAGGTTAGCTAGGTTTAAGTAGTTCTAAGTTCTAGGGGACTGATGACCTTAGCTGTTAAGTCCCATAGTGCTCAGAGCCATTTGAACCATTTTGAATTTTCTTCAGTAATTTTTAAAAGATTATCTATTGATCTCTTCATTAAAAAATTTTCTTACTGTGTGTTAAGACACCTTCTGCGTTTTCTGCTGTCTTTCTTTTCTTCAGTAATTTTAAAAGACTCATCTATTGATCTTTTTAAGAAATATTGTAACTGTGTGTTGGAGGGTTATCAATAACATATTGTGCAAGATTCCTGGTAAATAAATTTATCTGTGGCATTTCCACTTCATTTCTACCGCCCGCCCCTATCACTTATGTTTTGCCTTTAAAAGACTTAGATTCGTTGCAAATATTCTGAGAAAGTGCGGTGCGTCTGCAACCAAAGTCGTATACGAGACGCTAGTGCGATCAGTTCTACAATAATTTTTCCCAACGTCTAGAGTGCTTCTTAAGTATGCATGACAGCAGAAATCGATCGTATTCAGAGTCGCGCTACTAGTATACGAATTCTTGGGACACTTAAATACAAGAAGTACAACGTTGTTCTCGAGAAACTCTGTAGGGTGGTTTTAGAGGAATTTTATTCGTAGAAAATCATGCGACCATTTTGTTGCCACCATCGTACACCTCTCGCAGAGATCATGAGAACAGGATGAGAGACATTACGGTGCGTACAGATACGTGTATACAGTCATTCTTCCCTAGCTCAATAAGAAATGGAATGCGACGGGAAAACGATAGTATTGTTATGCAGATCCATTATGCGATGTTTAGTGGCTTAAGTAGTGTAAAATTAGGAATAAATGTAGAAGTAGACCTCGTCAAGATCAAATCGCTGTACCGGCCACAGCGAGGGCGAACTGCATGTGAGTTACTCGACATGCCATAACTCTCTCTGGATAGTCTAAATAGCACTTAGCATGAGGATGATGCCGGTAAGTCCGAACTGTGCGTAACCTTAGGAATGTGCACTACGCTCTGGAGATGTTCTCGCTTTGTTCCGTTGCCGCAGCTATATTCCAGTAGTATAATTCCTTCGCATGAAGATGCAAGGAAAATTTAAAAATGTCATCCTCCACAACAATACCGCTTCTCCCTTAGTCTTCATATTTACACAGACCGACAAAAAAAAGTGAAGCACCCAGAAGACATAGATGTCAATATAGTTTCATACTCGTACATACCATAGGCGAGTATGCAGATGATTAGAGTTGCAATTATCTGTGACAGAACAGTCGTCAGAGTGTATTAGTGTGGACCCTGTTTAGACGAGGCCTAGTGGGATGTGTGAGGGACGTGAACAGCGTCACGTGTTAAGCCACGACTGACGGAGAAGGAGATGCTGTGCACTCACATGAGACGGCGGCACTATTAGCACCTGACAGAATTTGAAAGGGTCTCCGTTGTGGTTATCCATTTGGCCAGCTGGTCAAATCTGCAACATTCAGATACGTGGGGCATTCGGAAATGACTGTGGGGTGGTGCCGTGACGTCAGTGAGGCGGGACAGCTGTCCAGCTGTCGCAGTTGCCAGTTCTGCAGAGCTCGATCCATTGACGTCGGCATCACTCGGTTGACCTCCAACGGGTTGAAAAGCCACTGATGGGGACTCGTCACGTGTAACAATAGTAAGGCAACAACAGTTTTTAATAGTATATGGTTATTTTACCGTACACTCAAAAGCGATAGTGTTAATACATTACAGGGTGTCCCACTCAAACCTCCCTGATTTCAAGGACCCAGGAGAGCAAAACCACAGTAGATACGACAAAGAAAAGTGCACCACATTGTAGAGCATCTCAAAGAATTTATATTCCCGCGTCAGAAGTGTCAAGTATCGTCGCCAGAATGCAGCATGGTCGCATGAAGCGAAAACGGCGACTCCACAGCAGCGCGCACAAGCAGTAGTGTGGTTTGCAGAAACAAGATCGCCGATTACTGTGCAAAGAAATTATCGTCGTGTGTATGAATGTGATCCACCTGATGTGAAAAAGGTTAAGTAATGGTATAGGAAGTTTCTGTCAACAGGAAGTGTTCTGAAACATTCTGGCGGTGCACGTTACGGTGTTTCAGGAGAGACAGTGGAGAACATCAATCAAACGCTTCTCAGAAGCCCACGTGTGGTGTGCATACTGTAAGACCTGCGGTACACACACCATCAGATTATTTGACTCGTCGCTCTAACGAAGTAGGCGAGTGTGAGCAATATGTCTCGTGGTCTTATCATGGCGTGTTTATCTTCTGCCATTAGGCCAGACGATAGAAATTAGAGTAGCAGATTGACGGTGACCAACTTTTAACAGAACATGATTAATATTCACACACATTTATTAAAATAATAAAAAGCATAGACATTATGTAACTTGATTCTGGTTCAAATGGTTCAAATGGCTCTGAGCACTATGGGACTCAACTGCTGAGGTCATAAGTCCCCTAGAACTTAGAACTACTTAAACCTAACTAACCTAAGGACAACACACACATCCATGCCCGAGGCAGGATTCGAACCTGCGACCGTAGCGGTCGCGCGGTTCCAGACTGTAGCGCCAGAACCGCTCGGCCACTAGCGGCCGGCTAGTTTGATTCTGGATGCTATTTACAATTGACAGTCTGAAGTTCCTTTGGTCTTGGTACGTTAATCTTATTTTCACATATCTCTGATACTTGACAAAGGGTCTATACATTTATCTTCATGGCTAAGTACAGGAATATGGTAATCTTATTAGGAGCAGACTGAAACTTGACTATAGACTGGTACAGACTAATGTAGACAGGTATAGACAGGTGCAGATAAATGCTGACTCGTACAGACTAATGCAGACCGACTAATCGGAGGTCTGTACACTCGTTATAATACTTCGCGCTTTCAGGTATCACTGTGTGAGTGTGATCCGCGAGGAGAAAAGGTTCTACGTTAGCAGCAATCTCATTGGCTGCGTTACACATTAATACGCGGATCGGCGGAAGCAGAATTTGGTCTGTCTCTAAGGCAGCGCCATCTCGTAGTGCGGAGACGGACGAGCGCTGCGCCTTCGCTGTTGTGCTTAGTGGGGCGCGCTCTAGTGGGAAAGTTGTGAACACACTGACTACGTGGAACAATGTACACAACACCACGTAAATTAATTCGTCAAGCATCTAGGCAGCTTGATGTACCTTGATCAACATTGCATCGTGTAGTTCACCAGCGTCTTCGTATGTGTGCTTACAAAGCGCAAATTCGGCAAGATCTGGCCCCAAACGACAAACCACGCCGACAACAGTTTGCTGCGGATATGCTGCAGCGTATTGATATGGATGTCAGCTTCCTGGAAAGACGTTTATTCTCAGACGAAACAAACTTTCATCTCTCATGGAGGCATAATGTTCCGATTTGGGGTTCGCAAAATCCGCGCGTTGTCATTGAACATGTTCGTGATAGCCCTAAACTAAACGTCTGGTGTGAGCTAATGTATGAAAGGATTGTTGGACCACTCTTTTTTGCGGAACAAACAGTGAATGTGTCAGTGCATCTGGACATGTTGGAGCAGTTTGTGTACCTTCACATACAAGACTTGCAACCAACATCATTTTTCAACAAGATGGAGCTCCGCCACATTGGTCGACGGCTGTTCGCAAGTTCCTGGATAAGAAATTCCCCAATCGTTGAATTGGATGCAGGGAACCCGTTGTGCTGGCCACCACGTTTACCCGACATTATGCCGCTTGATTTCTCCATGTGGGGATTCGTGAAGGACCGTGTATATGCAACCAAAGTGGACGAGATTCCTACGTTGCGACATCGTATCACTAATGCGGTTACAACGGTAACAGAGGAAATGTTACAAAGAACTTAGCAAGAAATTGAATATAGACTCGACATTCTACGTGCTACAAATGGTTCACATGTAGAGGTGTGTTGATGTTCTGTTGTTGTGTTCTTCAGTCCAGAGACTGGTTTGATGCAGCTCTCCATGCCACTCTATCCTGTGCAAGCTTCTTCATCTCAAAGTACCTACTGCAACCTACATCCTTCTGAATCTGTTTAGTGTATTCATTTCTTGGTCTCCCTTTACGATTTTTACCCTCCGCATTGCCCTCCAATACTAAATTGGTGATCCCTTGATGACTCAGAATATGTCCTACCAACCGATCCCTTCTTCTAGTCAAGTTGTGCCACAAATTTCTCTTCTCCCCAATTCTATTCAATACCTCCTCATTAGTTATGTGATCTACCCATGTAATCTTCAGCATTCTTCTGTAGCGCCACATTTCGAAAGCTTCTATTCTCTTTTTGTCTTAACTATTTATTGTCCATGTTTCACTTCCATATATGGCTACACTCCATACAAATACTTTCAGAAAAGACTTCCTGACACTTAAATCTATACTCGATGTTAACAAATTTCTCTTCTTCAGAAACGCTTTCCTTGCCATTGCCAGTCTACATTTTATATCCTCTATACTCCGACCATCCTCAGTTATTTTGCTCCCCAAATAGCAAAAGTCATTTACTACTTTAAGCGTCTCATTTCCTAGTCTAATACCTTAATTGATGATAAATAAATAAATTCTTTGAGATGCTCTACAAAGTGGTGCATTTTTCATTGTCGTATCTACTGTGGGTTTTTTTTTTTTTTTTTTTTTTGGTCTTCGAAATCAGCGAATATACATTGAAGCGCCAAAGAAACTGGAATAGACGTACATATTCAAATACAGAGATGCGTAAGGAGGCAGAATAAGGCGCTGCGGTCGGCAGTGTCTACATAAGACAAGAAGTGTCTGGCGCAGTTGTTAGACCGATTACTGCTCCTACAACGGCAGGTTTTCAAGATTTACAGGAGTTTGAGCGTGGTGTTATAGTTGGCGCACGAGCGATTGGACACAGCATATCCGATGTAGCGTTGAAGTGGGGATTTTCCGTACGACCATATCACGAGCGTACCGTGAATATCAGGAATCCGGTAAAACATCAAATCTCTGACATCGCTGCGGCCGGAAAAAACATCCTGCAAGAACGGGACCAATGACGACTGAAGAGAATCGTTCAATGTGACAGAAGGGCAACCCTTCTGCAAATTGCTGCAGGTTTCAATGCTGGGCCATCAACAAGTGTCAGTGTGCGAACCAGTCAACACATCATCGATAAGGGTTTCTGGAGCGGAGGGCCCACTCGTGTACCCTTGATGACCCTTAAACGACACATTTTACGCCTCGCCCTGGTCCGTCAACTCCGACATTGGGCTGTTAATGACTGGAAACAGATCGCCTGATCGCACGAATCTTGCTTCAAATTGTATCGAGCTGTTGGACGTGTATGGATATGGAGACAACCTCATGAATCCATGGACCCTGCATGTCAGCGGGGGCTATTAAAGACGGTGGAGGCTCTGTAATGATGTGGGGCAACTGCAGTTGGAGTGATATGGGACCCTCATACGTTGTTACGACGCTGACAGGTGACATGTACGTAAACATCCTGTTTGATCACCTGCATTCATTTTTGTCCATTGTGCATTTGACGGACTTGGGTTATTCATCAGGACAATGCGATACCCAGCACTTCCAGTACTGCTACAGAGGGGCTCCAGGGACACTCTTCTGAATTTAAACACTTCCGCTGACCACCCAAGTCCCCAAACATGAGCATTATTGAGCATGTCTAGGATGCCTTGCAACGTGCTGTTCAGAAGATCTCCACCCCTTCGTACTCTTACGGATTTATGGACAGCCCTGCAGGTTTCGTGGTGTCAGTTCCCTCCAGCATTACTTCGGACACTAGTTGAGTTCATGCCACGTCGTGTTGCGGCACTCCTGCGTGCCTGCGGGGGCCCTACACGATATAAGGCAGGTGTACCAGTTTCTTTGGCTCTTCAGTGTATTAGTACGCTGTTTTAGGTGTCTGCTTTTATTTATTTGATACGTATTTGTTGGTGCGGGATGGGGTGCAAGTTGTTTACAGCACACTATCTAGTGGATATTGTTGGAAGACTTATGACGTACAGTTCTCATTTTCTTATAACTATGTAACTTCAGTCATTTTAAAGCTTGCGGATATTATTCTATACTAGAGGTGTAGTTTGTTGCCAAAAATATTACATTGCTACGTCCATTAAAAGTTAAATACAATTACAGTTATTCACTATAGTCGAGAAGTTTATGATTGGACAATTGAAAGATTATTATGCTGGCCCAGCTTCTTTGTTGGCAAAATTCCTTCAGCGATTATGTCGAAATTGACCTTTAAGGTCTCTGCCTTGTTACTATGAGTAAATACCGACAATTGTGTTCTCAGTCTTGTCACGACCAACTGTGAAGTTCTTCCAACAGCTAACAGGTCTCAGGAGATTCGATACGGCTTACTATTACATTACGCATACATTGGATCTTCTTAAAACAGTTTAAATTATAAGCATTGAGTTACGTTGTCCAGTTTGTGGTTTTGGTGTTATGTAGAGTTGGATGGAACGTCGTGCGTATGAATCAGCACAGCAACGGTAATCGAAAAGCTTCATGTTAGTACTTTACTCGATTTTTTAACATTGTAAATTTTCATTCGTCATATATTCTTCACAAAATACTGGTGATATATGTTACCTACTGAGTGATGATGAGTAGTAACTATCTAAAAGCGCCGTCAGAAGTGGCCGTGCGGTTCTAGGCGCTGCAGTCTGGAACCACGAGACCGCTACGGTCGCAGGTTCGAATCCTGCCTCGGGCATGGATGTGTGTGATGTCCTTAGGTTAGTTAGGTTTAACTAGTTCTAAGTTCTAGGGGACTAATGACCTCCGAAGTTGAGTCCCATAGTGCTCAGAGCCATTTGAACTATATCTAAAAGCGCAGAAGTAACATAGATTTCCGTTGCAGCTGACGGTGCTGAAACGTGATTTTCTATTTAACAAAAGGGGCTGATCCCTGAAAAAATTTTAAGTGCAGATCCCATCGCACTATTTTCTTTGCCTCCTTGACCTCTGGACAAATTTAAGCTCAATAGCCTCTTTAACAGAAGTGAGATGATTCTTCTGCGTCTATCAGCAGAGAAACGGTGCTATGATATTTTCGCATGCTCTCTAGAACTGTAGAAACCCACGCAAGATTTGTGACCGTTGTTAAAAATGCAACGACTGGCGGTTGGAAACAGTTCAAGCGATAGTGTAAGTGTTAAACGAAGACTACATCAGTGAGTTGTAGACCGGAATAGGGCTGATTTATATGCGTGAGAGTGTGTATTCCTTTGATCGGCCTTTGTACGAGCGGCGTTCAGTAAGTAGTGCAACACATTTTTTAGTTGAAAAATGCGGAATTTGTTGTGGTACATCGTGGAATGTTCCCTCTTCAGCCCCTATAGGTTCACGAGGTTCCGATACGTGGCGGCGCTATACGTAGCCTACAAAATTGCCTCCATAGCGGAGGTGCGTTCCAAGCAGAGAGCTGTCATAGATTTTCCTTTGGCAGAAAACCATAGCGTCGTAAATATTCATAAGGATTTGCAGAATCAGACCTGGTAGTGAACAAAAACACGGTGAGTCACGGGGCGAGGCGCCTATCGTCATAGCAACAAGGTCGCGCAAATTTTTCCGATCTCTCGCGTGCCGGCCGGCCGCATACAGCTGCGACTCATTCGAGACACTCTCTTTCGAGCCGATCGACGGATCACAATCAGACACCTCTGTGCTCAGCTGGACGTCTCTGTTGGTAGTGCTGACGCACTCGTCCACCACTTGTGGCACTCAGAGATTTGCGACCGCTGGGCTTTTTCGCCGACTAACAGACCATAAAGAGCAACGAAGGACCATCTGTGCGGATCTGCTTGGACGTTACGAGGCTGATCGTCACAGTTCTTTGTCGAACATCGTCTCAGGAGTTGAAACGTGGGTTCATCATTTCGAACCGAAAAAAAAACGGCAATCCATCCAGTGGCCCCACACCACTTCTCCTCCGAAGACAAAGTTCAAAGCCGAACCCTGAGCCGGTAAATAATCGCGACGTTCATCTCGGACGCATTGAGACTCTCTAGTAAGGTGGCGTAAGGCCGTCGCATTGAACTGATCTTCTTGGCTCTGTGCACTATGGGACTTAACATCTGTGGTCATCAGTCCCCTAGGACTTAGAACTACTTAAACCTAACTAACCTAAGGACATCACACACATCCATGCCCGAGGCAGGATTCGAACCTGCGACCGTAGCAGTCGCGCGGTTCCGGACTGAGCGCCTAAAACCGCTACACCACCGCGGCCGGCCATTGAACTGAACTGAGATTATGTTGAAAATTAGAGGTTTGTAGCCAAAAGAGTGGGGAATAATATAGTTTCATTACTTACTAAGCGCCCTAGAAGATTTCCGTAGCAGCTGTCGGGAGTGCAACACCGATTTTAGTTTTGACGAAAGAGTCTGTTGTTGGTGTTGTGGACTTCAGTCTGAAAACTGGTTGGATATAGCTCTACTGTATCCTATGCAAGCCTCTTCATCTTCGAGTAACTACTGCAACCTACATCCTTCTGAATCTGCTTATTATATTCATCTCTGTCTCCCTCTACGAATTTTACCCCTCCATTACAAAATAGGTGATCCCTTGACGTCTCAGAATGTGACCTACCCATCGATCCCTTCTTCTAGTCAGATTGTGCGATACATTTCTGCAAATGTTCAAATTTGTGTGAATTCCTAATGGAGCAAACTGCTGAGGTCATCGTTCCTACACTTACACACGACTTAGACTAAATTATACTAAGAACAACACAAACAAATGTGCCAGAGGGAGGACTCGAACCTCCGGCGGGAGGGGCCGCGCACTCCGTGACATGCCACCTCGAACCACGCGGCCACTCCTAGCGGCACAAAATTTCTTTCCTTCAGTCCTGTTCAGTACCTCCTCATAAGTTACGTGATCAGTCCATCTAATCTTCAGCATTCTTATGTAGCACCACATTTCAAAAGCTTCTATTCTCTTCTTGTCTAAAGTGTTTATCCTCCATGTTTCATTTCCTATTCCATGCAGAACGTTTAATCCTGTTCCCGTCGCACCCGTCGACTCCTTGACCTCTGGAAGAGTTTTAAGCTCAACAGCCTCTTTAATCAAAGTGAGGTAATTCTTCTCCATCTATCGGCAGATACAGGGTGACAATTATAGACCTACATGAAATAAAATCGTCATAACTTCTGAACGGTTTTCGTTAGGACGTTCAAACGGCACGGTTGGCCGCGGGCCATGATGGGAATTAATATTCACAGCATGGTTTGGTATAGCGACGAAACCCACCTTCATTTGGATGGGTTCGTCAGTAAGCAAAATTGGCGCGTTTGGAGAACTTAGAATCCACATTACACGATCGAGAACTTTCTTCACCCTCGACGGGTGACTGTGTCTTGTGCAAAGTGCAGTCACGGAATAATCGGTGCCATGTTCCTTGATGGCACGATGACTACTGAACGGTGTGTGAAGGTTTTAGAAGATGATTTCGTCCGCACTATCCAAAGTGACCCTGATTTTGACACGATGTGATTTACGCAAGACGGAACTCGACCCCATCGAGGCAAGAGAGAGATGTCTTGGAGGAACACTTTGAGGAACGCATTCTGGCCACTGGCATGGGCCTCGATTGGCCGCCATATTCTCAGGATCTGAACACATGCGACTCCTTTTTCTGGTGCTATATTAAAGATAAGGCGTACAGCAATAACCCCAGAATTATTGCTGAGCTGGAAACAGTGATTCAAGAGGTCATCCACAGAATTTCTGTATTCGTCTGCACCACATCATCGCCAATGATGGCAGGCATATCGAACATGTCATAACCTAAATCGGAATATCTCTAGTAACGCTTACATGTTTAATAAAGAGTGCACGCCGTATTTTGTAACTAATTTACGTTTTTTCGCATAGTTCAGTAATTGTAGCCCTGCATATGCACCTACGATGTTTTCCACGTTATCTAGCACTGTAGAAATCATACAAGATTTGTGACCGTTCCTAAAAGTGCAACGACTCAGCGGGGACCGCTAATTTACCTAGTACTATAAGTACTGCGACATGGTGATAGATCACTAAAAAACCATAAAAATTACAGACGTACTGGCAGCTGGAAACACGTCAAACAATGGTACAAGCGTTCAACAAAAGACGACGTGGCTGCTTGTAGATCATTCAGACTACGGCCGCTGCATATGTGACAGGTGCGTATTTTTTTCATCAACCTTTGCTCGTTCTTAAACATAAAGGTGTTAATTAGATTATCTTGGTCAGTGCGTGTCAAGTGGGAGATTATCATCAGATTATAACGGTAATGGTCATGGGTCTTTGGTAGTTTCGTTGCGCAGTCTTCTCAGTCGTTTCATCGTTCCGAACAGCTTTTCAGAGACTTATAAGTAAGCTGTTTAGGTTTTTATGTTGGTAACGCCACATAGAACTCTGTATGAAAATCACTGACTGTGCTGTGTGCAGTCTGTGGCTGGTTGGCATTGTTGGAATATTCGCTATTGTAGTGTTGGGCATTTGGATGGGAAGCGCGCGTAGCGTTGCTCAGTTGGTGATCCGCCAGCGGTTGTGGATGTGGAGAGAGAGATGCCAGAGTTTCGAGAGGTTGCTATAAACGGACGTGTGTCCGCCAGAAAATTGTAAAGATGGATGTCATGAATTTATATATATATATATATATATATATATATATATATATATATATATATATATATGTATGTATGTATATATATATAATATATATATATGACTTTTCACCACTATTAAGGTAAATACATTGTTTGTTCTCTATCAAAATCTTTCATTTGCTAACTATGCCTATCAATAGTTAGTGCCTTCAGGAATTAGAATCTTTTATTTAGCTGGCAGTATTGGCTGTATTGCGGTAGTTCGACCAACGAAGATTTTTGTGAGGTAAGTGATTCATGAAAGGTATAGGTTATTGTTAGTCAGGACCATTCTTTTGTGGGCGTTATTGAAAGTCAGATTGCGTTGCGCTAAAAATATTGTGTGTCAGCTTAGTGATGATCAGAATAAGTAAAGAGAGAAATGTCTGAGTACGTTCAGATTTGCTCAGCTGTATGAAAATCAAATAACGTAAGAGGTTTGCCAGCACAGTCATTTATAATTTTTGAAAGGGGACGTTTCACACTACCACTTTCTGCTCCGTTTCTTTATTCTCCAGGCTATACTACTATAGAGGCGACAAGAGCTGAGACCGTAGAACCACGCAAATTCGTCTGTGGCGCGCTCGTCTGCCCCTCTTGGAATCTCGGCTGCTTCCTCTGCTAGGGACTGGCGGCTGTGCCGTCTGAAGTTGGAGGTGCTGCGGCTCCTGGGGCAAGCGAAACGCTCCTGACCGCTCTGTTCCGCGAGCACTCACGAAACTCGAAGCGGCAGAGGATTTTACACTGAGGCAACTTCTGCCTCGTTCGATTGCCACTCGCACGCCGCGGGTGCAATTTCGAAGGATGCTCCTCCAAGTTCGAGAAGTCCTCCTACGGGGCTGGTTTCCGCACGCAGACGCTCAAGTGTCTGACTGTGAAATGTGCTACACAAGGCAGAGCGCAGCCGGCCTTACAAACAAGTCGGCTGGAATACACAACATGCAGGGAAAGAGCAGACTCGATGATACTTGCTTTTTGCAAGAACGGGGACCAGTACCCATTCAGCCATAATCGTTTAACGAAAGATGATGGAAATAAAAGAAAAATTCAGGAGTGGAATTAAAATTCAAGATTAGATTAGATTAAGTTAGATTAGTACTTGTTCCATAGATCATGAATACGACACTTCGTAATGATGTGGAACGTGTCAGGTTAATAAAAGGTGTCTATACAAATATTACATTGGACAAAATATTACATAACTTTTTTTTTTTTTTTGGACGTTGGGAAATTACCCACTTACTATATCCAAAAATTCATCTAATGAGTAGAAGGAGTTGCCATTAAGAAATTCTTTTAATCTGTCAGACTTTTGATGCTATTAGGTAAGTGACCAAAGACTTTTGTGGCAGCATAATTTATCCCCTTCTGATCCAAAGTTAGATTTAACCTTGAGTAGTGAAGATCCTTTCTCCTAGTGTTGTAGCCATGTACACTGCTATTACTTTTGAATTCGTTTGGATTGTTAATATCAAACTTCATAAGTGAATATATACACTCCTGGAAATTGAAATAAGAACACCGTGAATTCATTGTCCCAGGAAGGGGAAACTTTATTGACACATTCCTGGGGTCAGATACATCACATGATCACACTGACAGAACCACAGGCACATAGACACAGGCAACAGAGCATGCACAATGTCGGCACTAGTACAGTGTATATCCACCTTTCGCAGCAATGCAGGCTGCTATTCTCCCATGGAGACGATCGTAGAGATGCTGGATGTAGTCCTGTGGAACGGCTTGCCATGCCATTTCCACCTGGCGCCTCAGTTGGACCAGCGTTCGTGCTGGACGTGCAGACCGCATGAGACGACGCTTCATCCAGTCCCAAACATGCTCAATGGGGGACAGATCCGGAGATCTTGCTGGCCAGGGTAGTTGACTTACACCTTCTAGAGCACGTTGGGTGGCACGGGATACATGCGGACGTGCATTGTCCTGTTGGAACAGCAAGTTCCCTTGCCGGTCTAGGAATGGTAGAACGATGGGTTCGATGACGGTTTGGATGTACCGTGCACTATTAAGTGTCCCCTCGACGATCACCAGTGGTGTACGGCCAGTGTAGGAGATGGCTCCCCACACCATGATGCCGGGTGTTGGCCCTGTGTGCCACAGTCGTATGCAGTCCTGATTGTGGCGCTCACCTGCACGGCGCCAAACACGCATACGACCATCATTGGCACCAAGGCAGCAGCGACTCTCATCGCTGAAGGCGACACGTCTCCACTCGTCCCTCCATTCACGCCTGTCGCGACACCACTGGAGGCGGGCTGCACGATGTTGGGGCGTGAGCGGAAGACGGCCTAACGGTGTGCGGGACCGTAGCCCAGCTTCATGGAGACGGTTGCGAATGGTCCTCGCCGATACCCCAGGAGCAACAGTGTCCCTAATTTGCTGGGAAGTGGCGGTGCGGTCCCCTACGGCACTGCGTAGGATCCTACGGTCTTGGCGTTGATCCGTGCGTCGCTGCGGTCCGGTCCCAGGTCGACGGGCACGTGCACCTTCCGCCGACCACTGGCGACAACATCGATGTACTGTGGAGACCTCACGCCCCACGTGTTGAGCAATTCGGCGGTACGTCCACCCGGCCTCCCGCATGCCCACTATACGCCCTCGCTCAAAGTCCGTCAACTGCACATACGGTTCACGTCCACGCTGTCGCGGCATGCTACCAGTGTTAAAGACTGCGATGGAGCTCCGTATGCCACGGCAAACTGGCTGACACTGACGGCGGCGGTGCACAAATGCTGCGCAGCTAGCGCCATTCGACGGCCAACACCGCGGTTCCTGGTGTGTCCGCTGTGCCGTGCGTGTGATCATTGCTTGTACAGCCCTCTCGCAGTGTCCGGAGCAAGTATGGTGGGTCTGACACACCGGTGTCAATGTGTTCTTTTTTCCATTTCCAGGAGTGTATATTGTGAGGCTACAGTGAAGATTTCTAGCTCTTTAAATAAGTGTCTGCAGGATGATCTTGGATGAGCTCCAGCAATTATTCTGATTACACGCTTTTGTGCAATGAACACTCTTTTACTCAATGATGGGTTACCCCAGAATATGATGCCATACGAAAGCAGAGAATGAAAATAGGCGTGGTAAGCTAATTTACTCAGATGTATATCGCCAAAATTTGCAATGACCCTAATAGCATAAGTAGCTGAACTCAAACGTTTCAGCAGATCCTCAGTGTGTTTTTTCCAGTTCAACCCCTCATCAATGCATACACCTAGAAATTTTGAATATTCTACCTTAGCTACCGATTTCTGATCGAGGTCTATATTTATTAACGGGGTCATTCCATTTACTCTGTGGAACTGTATATACTGTGTTTTGTCAAAGTTTAATCAGAGCCCATTTGCAGAGAACCACTTAATGCTTTTCTGAAAAACATTGTTTACAATTTCACCAGTTAATTCTTGTCTGTCGGGTGTGATAGCTATACTTGTATCAGGTGAAAGGACATCAATGATACGATTCACCGATGACACTACTATCCTGAGTGAAAGTGAAGAGGAATGACAGGATGTGTTGAATGGAATGGACAACCTAATTCAGTACAGAATATAGATTGAGAGTACATCGAAAAAAGACGAAAGTAATGAGAAGTAACAGAAATGAGACAGCGAGAAGCTTAACATCACGATTGATGGTCACGAAGTAGATGAAGTTAAGGGATTCTGCTACCTAGGTAGAAAATAACCCACGACGGATGGAGCAAGAAGGACATCAAAAGCAGACTAGCAGTGACATAAATGGCATTCCAGGCCAAGAGAAGTCTACTAATATCAAAAATCGGCCTTAATTTGAGGAAGAAATTTCGGAGAATGTATTATATGGTAGCGAAACATGGACTTTGGGAAAACCGGAACAGTAGAGAATCAAAGCATTTGAGCTGTAGTGCTACAGCCTGTAACCTCCCAACAGTTTAATTATTTCCGTAACCTCGGAATAAAAATTTGTCTAACCTCCCAAAGAAAATGTAGCTCATATATAACCTTTCAATAACTAACTGAGTGTGAATGTAAACTGGTAAATCTGGACGTCAGCAGTGCTGCGTCATGGCCCTGGAAAGTCACTCAGAACAAACTGCAAAATTTTGCCTCAATCATGTCGCCGGATAACTGCTCCTATAAGAAATATTTCTGACACAGCCCAGTGCAATCCTGGCCACTAGATTTTATTACGTATAAAAAAACAGCTGATTTTTCTTAACAATAATTGCCATGACTATGGATAGGAGAAATTAGTAAAAACCTTAAAGTCAGATGAATGACTGTTAAAAGTTATCTTTATAAGAAAGATTATTATTGAAAAATTATTGAAAATTATTTACATGTGACTTTGATACAAATAGTACAAAATGAGTTGTTGCAAATTACATATGCGCGTGGCAAGAAATAATAATAATAATTTTTGCTTTTACCTTATACTACACCGCTCAGGCAGCGCCATCGTTCTCCACGACCGGCCTTGGTAATTCCATATAGAACATAAGTGCTCTTTGTGAGCTATACAACTAGACAGTTACTCTCTACGAGCTATCTGACCCAACCGCCCGACTACGAGCTACTACTTCTACTGCCGACACTGCTTTCTGGTCTGCGATTCTATTGTAGTATACATATCGCAGGCAGCACGAGAGCAATCCATCGAAGTTACTTCTGCTCGAGTGCGCTAGCAATAAATTCCTTAGTCATGGACCTCTTACAAGCCGAATGTTGAAAATTAGGTAGACTGATGAGGTAAGGAATGAGGAGGTTCAACAAATAATCGGAGAGAAAAGAAATTTGTGGAAAACACTGATAAGGAGAAGGGACACGAAGATAGATGTTAAGACATAAGGAAATAACTTCGATGGTACCTGAGCGAGCTGTAGAGAGTAAAAACTGGTTCAAATGGCTCTGAGCACTATGAGACTTAACTTCTGAGGTCATCAGTCCCCTAGAACTTAGAACTACTTAAACCTAACTAACCTAAGGACAGAAGACAGCCGGCCGGTGTGGCCGTGCGGCTCTAGGCGCTTCGGTCTGGAACCGCGTGACTGCTATGGTCGCAGGTTCGAATCCTTCCTCGGGCATGGATGTGTGTGATGTCCTTAGGTTAGTTAGGTTTAAGTAGTTCTAACTTCTAGGGGACTGATGACGACAGATGTTGAGTCCCATAGTGCTCAGAGCCATTTGAACCATTTGACAGCAGACACATCCATGCCCGAGGCAGGATTCGAACCTGCGACCGTAGCGGTCGCGCGGTTCCAGACTGTAGCGCCTAGAACCGCTCAGCCACCCCGGCCGGCGTAGAGAGTAAAGACAGTAAAGGATAACAGATACTGGAATACAACCGGTAAATAATTGGCGACGTAGTTCGCAAGTGCTGCTCTGAAGACGTTGGCACAGGAAAGAAATTCGTGGCGGGCTGCATCAAATCATTCAGAAAACTTATGACCCAAAAAAAAAAAGAAAAACAAGTTAACGGACATTTCATAAACGAAACTATATGAGTAACCTTAAAAAATATGCGAGATGTGACGACCACATAAAACACGATTTCATTTGACGTAGCAATGTTTGGGAAAACTTCCGCAGAAATTTTCACAAAATATGTATCATTAATTACGACACGAAGTTGTAACTTAAAGAAAATAACGAGACTATCGCAGATTACGACATATCACATTGTAGTCCTCATCGGCCTTTGCGTCTTCGTCTGTGTAATGTAATTACGAGCCCTGAATTTGAACAGTCGGACATTCAGTTCAGCGGTAAGAATACAGTCAGAACTTCGCCGTACACATCTGGGTAAAGTGATCTACAGAATTTTAATATCCTCTGACGCTGATATGGATAAATGACTTGAGGCTGTGGATATGAAGCACATAAGGGACTTTAAGGGACTTGCAGATGCAAAGCGGATTGCAATTCTCATATCTGTGGAGACTTCTATTCATACTTTTCGCATTCACTCTGTCACCATACAAGGAATAAAACGAATATTAGTTCGCTTGATGTCTTTCGCTAACGAAAATTCGAATGACAGAAAGCAGAGGAACAATTCTGAAAATATGTATGTAACTGCGCTGATTAAAAAACGATTTATTTATAAATACATGTGAGGAATGAAATAAGTAGTTTAATATACACTGTAGTAGTGCCGACATTGTGCATGCTCTGTTGCCTGTGGTTCTGTCAGTGTGATCATGTGATGTATCTGACCCCAGGAATGTGTCAATAAAGTTTCCCCTTCCTGGGACAATGAATTCACGGTGTTCTTATTTCAATTTCCAGGAGTGTATTTTAATGTAATCAATGATATAATTTAGCCAGAGAGAGAAACACTCGATGCAGCGACGCGAATGCAAAGCTTTCGCGTGGATAGACGCACTTGCCGTATTAATCAGAATCAACAGATACCGGAAGCTAAGAAAGCTGAAACTTCCTAAAATAATAGTTATCTGTAAAAGTTACACGAAAGAGACTGTCCGCTGAGTTTTACGCAGTGGAAAAGTGCACAGCTGATGCAGTGAAAAATAACACGTGCCATCGCACATAGCGTTGTATCGTATATTTCAGTCATCAGCTCAGCACTTTTCCACCTAGAAATACTCAGCCAAATATTTTTTATTAATTTTTAATGGACAACTGACGGCCAAATTTCACCTTTCTTAGGATCATTTAAATCAGTGCAGTGAATGTTTACTCATGAAGCTGACGTATAATACCCCCAAACAAAGTCAGCTGGCTACTTTTTTCCGTTTTGTGTTCAACGTAATAATCATATCAACAAAGCCTCAGCTTTCTTCATTTCGGTTTTTTTATCATTATTATGCGTGTGTCGAATGATGCCGCGGCTACACTCACCGTAAATGCGTAAGCTGAGGTTCAAAAATGGTTCAAATGGCTCTGAGCACTATGGGACTTAACATCTGAGGTTATCAGTCCCCTAGGACGTAGAACTACTTAAAACTAACTCACATCCATGCCCGACGCAGGATTCGAACCTGCGACCGTAGCAGTCGGGCGGTTCCGAACTGAAGCGCCTAGAAACGCTCGGCCACCGCGGCCGGCCGTAAGCTGTGGTTCACTTCGTACACTAGCAATATTAAATAAACTATGGCAAAGAACCGTTGCTTTCTTGCTTTCGGCAATCAAAAGTGGCAGCCGGCTCCCGGTCTAGAAGTAATATTGCGTTTTCCTCAAGAGAGTGTTATTAGAACTCTGCTGTTCCTGATGTGCGTAAACGATTTACGGGATTATCTGAGCTGCCCTATTTGATTGTTTGGAGGTAATGCTGTCATTTACCGTCTTGTAAAGTTGATACATGATGAAAACCAATTGCAAAATGATTTAGACAAAATACGAGGCGTGTTTTTTAAGTAAGTACCGTTCTGAAATTAAAAAAATACGTGCTAAAATATCTCAATAATTTTATTTTTACATGAAAGCCTGTACCTTAACTACGCACTGACGCCATTACAGTCTGATTCTTCCTTGTTTGCGTTGTGTACTGAGTGTTTAAGATGCCTCCGATAATCGTGAGTCCCGCCGACTGTGAAGTACGGGCTGTTATAAGATTTCTTAGTGCTAAAGGCCTAAATGCGATCGATATTCATCGTGAGAATGATGGAATGGTAAGAAAATGGGTGAGAGCATTTAAAGATGGCCGCACAACTGCGCATGATGAACAACGGAGTGGGCGTCCTTCGGCCGTTAATGAAAGTTTGGTGCAAGAAGTGAACAATAAGTTGAGACAAAACAGACGCTTTACGATTTTCTCCTTGCGGGATGACTTTCCTAATGTTTCTCGTGGTGTTTTGTATGGCATTGTGACCGAGCACTTGAATTACCGAAAATTGTGCGCACGTTGGGTACCGAAAATGTTGATGGATGTGCACAAAACCAAACGTTTAGACAGTGCATGACTTTCCTTGAGCGGTACCACAACGACGGTGATGATTCCTTAAGCCAAATTGTTACGGGCGATGAAACATGGGTGGCCTACGCCACACCAGAATCAAAGCAACAGTTCATGGAGGTTGAGCGAGGGCATCGTTTTGCTGCAAGACAATGCCCGTCCGCATGTGGAGAATCAGACCAAAGATCTAATCACATCTTTTCGATGGGAAACTCTAGATCATCCGCCGTACAGCCCCGATCTTGCGCCCAGTGTCTACCATCTGTTTCTGCACTTGAAGAAACACCTGGGCGGGCAGCGTCTTCAAGACGATGACGAAGTCAAAACAATGGTGATGCAGTGGTTAACAAGTCAGGCGGCAGACTTCCATGAGGAGGGTATTCAAAAACTGGTACAACGTTATGACAAGTGCCTCAATATTGACGGAAATTATGTAGAAAAGTAGATTAAGGTACAGACTTTCATGTAAAAAGAAAATTATTGAGATATCTTAGCACGTCTTTTTTTTAATTTCAAAATGCTACTTACTTAAAAAACACCCCTCGTATCTGTATGGTCAACAAAATGGTAGTTGACTCTAAAAATATGAAATGATTCACATGAGTACTAAAACGAGTCGACTAAACTTCGGTTAAATGATAAATCACACAAATCTAAAGGCTGTGAATTCAACTAAATACTTAGCAATTACACTGAAAAATAATTTAAATTAGAACGATCACATAGATAACGCATGGGTAGAACAAACCAAAGGCTGCGCTTTATTGGCAGAACACTTCGAAAATGAAACAGGTCTACTAAACAGACTGCATACATTACGCTTGTTCGTCCTTTTCTGGAATACTGCCGCGCTGTATGGGATCCGCGTGAGATAGGATCGAAGGACAACTTCGAAGAAGTTTAAAGAAGGTCAGCTCGTTATGTACTGTCGGGAAATGGGACCACGGATATGATATGCGGAGTGAGGTGGCAATCATTGAAACAAGGACGTTCTTCGTTGCGGCATGCTCTTCTCACGAAATTTCAATCTCCAACTTTCTCCTTTGAATGCGAAAATATTTTGCTAGTGCCCACCTACACAGTGAGAAATGATCATTGTAATAAAATAAGATAAATCAGAGCTCACACGGAAACATTTAAGTGTTCGTTTTTTCCGCTCGCTGTTCGACAGTAGAACAGTAGAGAAATAGCTTAAAGGTGGCTCAATGAACCCTTTGCCAGGCACTTAATTGTGAATTACAGCGTCATGTAGCTGTAGACGTATGTAACATCTCACGCCACTGAGGACGACAGGACAACAACGGCTAACAGCTCTCTGTCCATTATCTTCAAATAACAACTCATGAACAACACGAATTCTGTACAAAAGCATCTTTAAAAACTTGCTAAATTCCATGTGGCCACTGTGTACAAACTGACTAAGGAGGCGTTGCATTGAGTTCATGGGTTTCAGAGAATACTTATCTAGCGTGTGGATCTACTTTCTGGTTTTAGGAGTTTCAGTCAACCACTTTTGCCACCGTCTACTACATACCGCGAATTTTGACAAAACTAACACACGTATCACATTGCATGATCATGTAAATCCTATGGTGTGACCCATTTCTACTTGAATTAAACGAACATAGCTGCAACAAAAAAGAAACATCGTTACATAAGCTTGCGTCACCTTTTGAACACCGTGAGTAGGTGCGTGTAATTCAATTACACAGTAAGGCAACTTCCTCTTCAGTTAAACAGCTTTCACCCTGTGTAACGTCATTTGCTGTTCACTTAGTCTCCCTAAGCAGTAAACGTCGTTCACCACATTGAATTACCGGCATAACGAAGCGTGTTTTCGGCACCACTCACAGTATGACAGCTCTGTTCCTCCTTAAACAAATTGCTCTAATTTAGAAGGAACAATGCAGGTTTTAGAGAATCGGGCACTGTACATATGTTAACACACTCCAAGGCAATAGGCTTTCATTTGCTGCAGGAATTATATGTTTAATTAGTGAATTTACAATTACCGCACAAAAATAGTGCTATTATACTATTTCAGTAACCATTAGGACTCGTGAAGTTTAGTCACAGCGTCAAATAAGGGTGCGAAGTTTATATGGACGACCATCGCAGTAAAAACTGCTTGCCCGTTGCGTTCCATCGTCAACTGGTTCTCCTCTAGTACTTACCAGCAGAACCTCCGCAGCTCGCGGTCTAGTGGCTAGCATTGCTGCCTCTGGATCTCGGGGTCCCGGGTGCGATTCCCGGGCGGGTAGGCGATTTTCTCAGCTCTGGGTCTGGGGGTTTGTGTTTTCCTCATCATTTCATCATCATTCATGAAAGTGGCGAGTATGGACTGCGTAAAGATTGGAACTTTGTACGGAAGCTGATAACCGAGCAGTTGAGCGCCACAAAAACCAAATACCATCATCATCATCATCATTACCAGCAGAATTTCTCTAGAAACAGGATATGCGGCGACCATGTAAGGGTATCCATATCATTTTTGCTGTACACATCACATTGTACCCCGTTTTGCTAGACAAAAGGGACGAACATTTTCGTGCAGCTGCCAACATTTCCGAGTCACGGCAGTTATCCCGAGCGATAACGTCTGCAGTGAAGTCAGTTTGCAGCAGTGATGGGATGGAGACGAATTCTAGGTAGCAGAGAGGCCCTCCGCACACGGAGTGACTCAAATGAAACCCGTTGCCGTCGCGGGTTGATAATCAGTCGATTGCGAATCACTACCTGTGTTGTTGAGTAGGGCTTCGCAGAAGGCACGACTGCCAAGTGACTCAGCAGTAAACCGCTTGCGACGCGTTGCCAACCAGTCAGCAGCGTCCTCGAACATCAGTTTTGTACAGCAAGTGGAAAAACAGCCTATTTTGTTTAGCTGCAAGTTCTCAGGCTGCTGCAGGAGGAATTCACAGAGAAACCGTGATGTGAACTGGGAAAAAATTTCCTATGACTTGTGTGTACCATACTGTACATTTATTGTTTCAAATAAAATGTACGAAAAGTGTATAAGTTACTAACAATATCAAATAACGGGAGTATTACTAAAATCTCAGTTCTCTACAAATTCAAGGCAGTTATGTGATCATCGTAAATAAGAGTTCTAAAATAATTTTTCTGTTTCATAATGCACGGTTATCAATAGCATAAGAATTATCATATGCACCTCAATGTACTGAATATTTACATATTTTGTAACAAGTTAATTTTTACACGTTAAATTAATATGTAAATCTGTTTTGGCTAATTCCCTGGGATCTACGGAAGGTACACCTTTTTTTTCTTTGTAAAAAAAACGAACACCAAGGAGTTGTGGGACATAAACGTAAGTGGTAGATGTGTTTCTACATCCGAAAGATGATCTCTATTGAGATTTAGATCGAGCCTCATAAGAGTGGCACTAGAGCGCCGCCATGAGGATGAATATCAGGTGTGTTTTAAATACACACTGTAAAGGTTGTGAACGTTTGCTACCTTTGAGATTAGACGTGGTGAGTTGATGTTACTCAAGAACGCCTTTAAGGCAACAAACACACCATTATTAACACCGAAGTGAGTTGGAACGAGGTCGTGTAAAGGGCTACGAGAAGCTGGATGTTCCTTCTGTGATATTGCTGAAAGAAATGTAGCCACTGTACATAACTGCTGGCGCGATGGCCACGAAAAAAAAAATTTTTTTGCTGCTTTGATGCGACCCGCCACGCATTAATCTCCTGTGCCAACCTCCTTATCTCAGGCACTTGCACTTCTTGTCGTCAGCAGTTTCCATATACTTCTTTCCTCGCCGATTGTCCGGAAAAGCTACTTGTTCCTTGTCCTCTCGGTCCATCTGTTTCAACATTATTCTGCAGCACCACATCTCAAATGCTTCAATTCTCTTCTGTTCTGGTTTTCCAATTGTCCGTGTTTCACTACCATACAATGCTGCGCTCCAAACGAACATTCTCAGGAATTCCTTCCTCAGCTTAGGGCATATGTTTGATACTAGTAGATTTCTCTTGGCCAATGCTAACCTCCTTTTTATGTCCTTTCTGCTTCCTGCATTTTATGTCCCCCTTGCTCCGTCGCTCATGGATTATTTTGCTGCCTAGGTAGCAGAATTCCTTAACTTCTCCTACTTCGTGAGCAGCAATCCTGATGTTAAGTTTCTCGCTGTCGTCATTTCAGATACTTCTCATTACCTTCGTCTTTCTACGATTTATTCTCTGCCCCTATTCTGTACTCATTAGACTGTTCAATCCACTCATCACGTCCTGCAGTTCTTCATCCCTTTCACTGAGGATAGTAACGCCATCAGCGAATCTGATCATTGATACCCTTTCGCTTTGAATTTTGATTCCACTCTTGAACCTTTCTTTCATTTACGTCATTACTTCTCCGACGTATAGATTGAACAGAAGGGGCGAGAGACTACACTCCTGTCTTACATCCTTCTTAACCCGAGCACTTCGTTCTTGGTCTTCCACTCTTATTGTTCCCTCTTGGCTCTTGTGCATATTGTATATTACTCTTCCTGCCCTATAGCTTACCACTATTTATCTCAGAATTTCAAACATCTTGCCACACTTTACATTCTCGAATGCTTTTCCCACGTTGACAGGTCCTATGAATTTGTCTTTTTTTTTCTTTCTTCCACTATCAACCGCAGCGTCAGAGTTGCCTCTCTGATGCCTCTACCTTTCTTAAAGCCAAACTGATCGTTACCTAACACATCCTCAATTTTCTTTTCTTCAGTATATTATTCTTATTAGCAACTTGGATGCATGAGGTGTTAAGCTAATTGTGCGACAATTTCCACACCTGTCGGCTTTTGCAATCTTCGTGATTGTGTAGATGATACTTTTCCGAAAGTCTGATGATACATAGCCAAAAAAAAATGATTCAAATAGCTCTGAGCACTATGGGACTTAACTTCTGAAGTCATCAGTCCCCTAGAACTTAGAACTCTTTAAGCCTAACTAACCTAAGGACATCACGCACATCCATGCACGAGGCAGGCGGTCGCGCGGTTCCAGACTGTAACGCCTAGAACCGCTCGGCCACTCCGCCGGCCATACGTCGCCAGACTAATACAGTCTACACACAAACGTGAAAAGTCGTTTTGTCCCCAATTCCCCAAATGATTTTAGAAATGTTGTCTTTCTCTATTGCCTTATTCGATTTCACGTCTTCATAGTTCTTTTATGTTTTGATTCTAATACTGGATCCACTATCTCTTCTGTATCCACTCCTGTTCCTTTTTCCATCACGTCATCCGACAAGTTTCCTCCCTCATAAAGGCTTGCATCGTAATCTTCCCGCCTTCCGTTGTGTCCTCTGCGTTTAACAATGGATAGCCCATTGAATTCTTTGTGTTAACACCCTTGTTTTTCATTTCACTGAAGGTTGTTTTGACTTTTCTAAATCTTGAGTCAATCCTTTCGAATATCATTTCTTTTTCAATTTCTTCACATTTTTGACGCAGCCATTACTCTTTAGCTTCGTTGTACTTTTTATTTATTTCATTCCTAAATGATTTGTATTTCTGTATTCCTGAATTTCCTTGAACATTTTTATATTTCCTTCTTCCATCGATCAGTTGAATTATTTCTTCTATTACTCATGGTATCTTGGCATTTACCTTCTTTGCAGCTATGTTTTTCTTCCCAACTTCTGTCACTGCCTTTTTTAGAGATATCCATTTCTCTTCAACTGAACTGTCAATCGAGCTATTCTTTAACGTACTGTCTATAGGCTCAGAGAACTTAGTACTTCTGTATCCTCCTTCTTTGCACATTGATTCTTCCTGACCAGTCTCTTAAACTTCAGTCTATTGTGGCTTCGTAGGCTTTCCCGGTGTAATAAGTATTGAAAGTATCTTCCGGTTTGCTGCCGGATCCTATAATTAAATAATTTTAGTATACGGCAGCAAACCCGAAGAGACTTTCAGCCTATTGTTTATCACTACTAAATCGTGATCTGAGTCTATATCTGCTTCCGGATACGCCTTAGAATCTGATTTCTGTGTCTCTGCCTGAACATTAGGTACTCTAAATGAAATCTTCCCGTATCTCTCGCATTTTTCCAAGTGTACCTCCTCCTCTTGTGACCCTTGGACAGAGTATTCGCTATTACTAGCTGAAAATTATTGCAGATATCAATAAATCTTTCTCCTCTCTCATTCCTTGTCCCAAGCCCATAGTCTCCTGTAACCGTACCTTCCACTCCTTCCCCTACAGCCGCATTCCAGTCCCCCATGACTATTACATTTTCGTCTCCATTTACGTACCGTATTGCCCATTCAGTATCCTCATATACTTTATCCCCTTTACCTCTGCTTACGACGTCGCCACGTATATCTGAACTATTGTTGTCGGTGTTGGTTTGCTGACGATCCTGGTGAGAACAACCGTTTCACTGAACTGGTTACAGTAACTCTCTGCCCTAGCTTCCTGTTCAAAACGAATCCTACTCCTGTCACACCATTTTCTGCTTCTGTTGACATTACCCTATACTGATCTGACCAGAAATCCTTGTCTTCTTTCCATTTCACTTCACTGATTCACTCTATATCTAGACTGAGCATTAGCAATTCCCTTTTGAGATTTCCTAGCTTCCCTTCCACATTCATGCTTCTTTCATTCGACGCCCCGACTCGTAGAACGTTAACCTTTCGTTGGTTATTCAATCTTTTTCTCACTGTCTCCTCCCCCTTGGCAGTCTCTTCCCTGATACCCGAATGGAGAAATAGTCTAGAATCTTTTGTCAATGGTTAAATCATAATGGTTCTTTATTTCAGTTACACGCGTGTCATGTGGAATCCTATTTTCCATTGTTTTCTGCATCCTCATGCCGTTGATCATTGCTAAACTTCCACCTTTATGGGCAGTATCCCACCGCTAGGGCAAGAGAGTGAACTAAACCTCTGACCGCTCCTCTGCCCCCTTTAACAAGGCTGCTGAATGAGTGAGGTTTGCTTCTTATGCAGCAAGTCTTCAGCTGTCATTGCTGCTGATTTTTATTCAGAATTTAAGCGGTGGCGTTGTACTGTCGCTTGAAGACCGGGTTCCGTACTACCGCTTGGCACCACATAGAGGGAAGACATAGTGTTTGGCGTATGGCTCTGGCGCATCGTTCGTCATCTGCAGCACCAATCTGAGCAGCAGTTGGCACCACAGTGACACAACGAACTGTTGCACATCGGTTACTTCAAGGACAGCTCCGAGCCAGTCGCCCTGTAGCGTACATTCCACCGACCACAAACCACCGCCATTTTCGACTTCAGTGGTGTCAAGTAAGAGCTCATCGGAAGGCAGGGTAGAGGTCTGTTGTTTTCTGATGAAAGCTGGTTCTGCCTCGCTGCCAGGGACGGCCGTGTGTCGGTTAGGAGCAGGCCAGTTGAGGGCCCGCAACCAACCTGTCTGCGTGCTAGACACACTGGATCCACACCTGGAGGTATGGTCTTGTGTGCGATGTCGTATGACAGCAGGAGCACTCTCGTGGTTATCCCACGCACCCTGACTGCAGATTTGTACTCGGTCTGGTCGTTCAATCTGTTGTGCTGCTATTCAGGAATAGTATTCCATGGGGGTGTTCCCCAACAGCATAACGCTAGCCTACATACTGCTGTTGTAACCCAACACGCTCTACAGAGTGCCAACATGTTGCCTTGGCCTGCTCGATCACCAGACCTGTCTCATATGGAGCACATACGGGACACCATTGGACAACAACTCCAGCGTCATCGACAATCAGCATTCTATCTATATCCGGATCCGCTCCAGCTACTGCATGGTCTGGGTGCTGACGAGTCCTCTCCATTTGGCTCGGTCCTCCCACCACTTTTCTTCCTCCACTTGCTGCCAGGTCACACCTCTCCTTTCCACAGATATTCTCACTCCCATTTTCCAACGTGTTCTTTGGCGCCCTCTAGGTCTTTTTCCATCCATCCCTAGCTCTTCCATAATTTTGGGGAGTCTCTGCCCATGTATCCTCTTAACATGCCCATACCATCTTAATCTCTTTTTCTTTTTTCAATTTCTTCTCTCATACTTTCTTGTTTAAGGTCCTTTCTAATCTCTACATTCCTTACTCTGTCCATTCTTGTTTCTCCCTTAACTGCTCTGAGAAATTTCATTTCCCCTGCTTGCAGTCTGCTCCAGTCCCTTTCTGTCATTGTTTATGTTTCTCCACCATAGGTGACAATAGGGAAGTAATAATTCTTATACGTAAGGAGTTTTGCTTTTTCTGAAACTTCCTTATTTCAAATCAGGTGTTTTATTCTTTGGTAGAAATTGCCCCCCTTTTGTAACCTCCTATTACTTTCATTGGTTAGTCTTCCATCCCTAGATATTTCACTCCATAAATAAGTGAAACTTTCTACCACTTTGAGGGGTTCTCCATTCAAGGTAATATTTCCCTTTCTCTCTTCCAAATACCATTACTTCACTCTTATCTTTATTTATTTTTAATCCATACCTTTTCATTAACCGTCCCTATTGACCGACCACATGCAGCAAACATGGAACTCCATCCTGGAAACTGACATCCGGCACCTAAACAACACAAAGCATGCACGTGTCCGTGCTTCCATTCAACATTCTGGCGGTTACACCGGTTGTTAATGTATCACCACTTCACCACTTACATTAACCTGTAATCTTGCAATGTTAATCACCTACACAAATGTATTTCCAAAATTCCATTACTCTACATTAATTATTTTTTGGTGTTTCGATGATCCTCTTACTGTAGATCTACTGGAAGGATATGTACATCACATTTCAAGCAATTTGTGGCGGAAGAATCTGTGCGAAATCACTGTAGCACTGTTTAGTCTATAAAAAGCTATGAGGATGGAATCCTTCGCTATTTGCCAGCAGTCTGCAGTTCATGTTTCTTCAGATGTATAGATAAATCCAGAATTTCCTTCGTTTTCTCAGTCGTGTGTAACAATTGTGGAGAACCACATCTTCCTCCTAGCTTGCATCTGTACTCGACATGCCGAGTGGAACGGGAAGACCTTCGTGTGCGGTAAACAGTGGGCCTACTCTCTGTCCTCCACGCTTGCACATGGCGGCTGCCGTTTCTCACTTCAGAGTTGCGGCGTGTGCGGAACTGGATTGCCATCTAGTCGGCAAATGATGTAGGTAGCCTGCTCGTTGCGTTCCTCTCCAGTCGCCCCGTGAGCAGACGGCCTAAGCAAAGTTTAAGTTACGTTTATCATTTTTATTGAGATAGTCCCTGTCGTCTTATACTCCATCTAAAGGCCCAACGGTACCGACCGACCACCGTGTCATCTTTAGTCGATAGACGTCACTGGATGTGGATATGGAGCGGCAAGTGTTGAGCACACAGCCCTCCCGGTCGTTGTCAGTTATCGTGACCGGACCCATCACTTCTCTGTCAAGTAGCTCCTCTGTTGACCTCACAGGGGCTGGTGCAACCCGCTTGCCAACAGCGCTCGGCAGACCCAAATGGTCTCCCATCCAAGTGGTAGCCAAGTCCGACAGCGCTAAACGTCGGTGATCTGATGGGAACCGGTGCTACCACTGCGGCAAGGCAGGTGGCCTTGTGCGTTTTCCGAGCGAGGTGGCGTAGTGGCTAGCATACTGGACTCCCATTCGGGAGGACGACGGTTCAATCCAGCGTCCGGCCATCCTGATCTAGGTTTTCCGTGATTGCCCCAAATCGCTCCCGGCAGATGCCGGGATGGTTCCTTTGAAAGGGCACGGCCGACTTCCTTCCCTGTCGTTCCCTAATCCGATGAGACCGATGACCTCGCTGTCTGGTCTCCTCCCCCAAACAACCCAATCCAGCCCTTGTGCGTTACATGGTGAATAAGGAAAATATCGCGTTCAAGAAATTACTGATTTAGGTAGTAAAATGGACCTAGTTTCCTACATTTCCAAAGGTTTAAGCGGTTTTTCATAAAATTGTGTACTTTCCTAACTCTTCTTGTTTCTAATATAGTACATATAGATAACATGGATAGTAAGAACATTCCCTGCTAGTATTGCTAATATAATATATATAATAAAACGTAAAAACGGAGAGTAAGAACATTCCGTGCTAAAATCTGATGAATATTTTATTCACATGATTTATATTCATCTTCTCGTTATAAAAATGCACTTCTCGTCTTTTTACTAGGAAACTGTTTTGGGCGATGAGTTTGCTTATCCAGTGAAAACAATACTTCAGACAATTTAATCTCTTTTTATTTCACATTTTTGTCGTATTTCATTGTTATTGTATTTCATACATGTCGTTACATACAAGAGAGAAATTTGTACAACACTTTTTCCAAACAAAATACATTCTATATGTGCAGTACACGTTGTTAGACATCACAGCTAGACAAGGGGACGCATCCTGCTTACAAGAACGTTGACTAATTGATCTGGAGCGCTTTCAGTTGTATACAACAAACAGAATATTCTAGAAGTTATTTTTTCAAACTGCAGATTAACACAACATCTGGTGTTACAAACAGTAAACATTCAAAGACGAACTAGATCGTTTTATGAATACAAGACTCTCAGAAATAAAACAATAACAAAAGTTATTTTATTTAGTTACGAAAATAAATTTAAAAATTTTAAAATGTGTCATATGTAAAGGTTTGTATATTTTTATCTTTTACATCAAGGTAAGTTATTTTTGAAGAAATTAAATGTGTTTTTGAAATATAATAATGTTTCTTTGTGTGTTGAGTAATACAGTTTTGATAACATTAAGTAAATTAAATTTCTATCACATCTGTGTTGCCCTAGTCGCGAGTGATATGGAGAAAAATTAAAATCAGATTAATTTTTATATAGGTACATAATCTGTTTTGAATCTGGATTATTGGAAAGTGAAATTTGTAGGATAATTAATTTTTATAAAATAACTATTCCACGTACACTCCTGGAAATGGAAAAAAGAACACATTGACACCGGTGTGTCAGACCCACCATACTTGCTCCAGACACTGCGAGAGGGCTGTACAAGCAATGATCACACGCACGGCACAGCGGACACACCAGGAACCGCGGTGTTGGCCGTCGAATGGCGCTAGCTGCACAGCATTTGTGCACTGCCGCCGTCAGTGTCAGCCAGTTTGCCGAGGCATACGGAGCTCCATCGCAGTCTTTAACACTGGTAGCATGCCGCGACAGCGTGGACGTGAACCGTATGTGCAGTTGACGGACTTTGAGCGAGGGCGTATAGTGGGCATGCGGGACGCCGGGTGGACGTACCGCCGAATTGCTCAACACGTGGGGCTTGAGGTCTCCACAGTACATCGATGTTGTCGCCAGTGGTCGGCGGAAGGTGCACGTGCCCGTCGACCTGGGACCGGACCGCAGCGACGCACGGATGCACGCCAAGACCGTAGGATCCTACGCAGTGCCGTAGGGGACCGCACCGCCACTTCCCAGCAAATTAGGGACACTGTTGCTCCTGGGGTATCGGCGAGGACCATTCGCAACCGTCTCCATGAAGCTGGGCTACGGTCCCGCACACCGTTAGGCCGTCTTCCGCTCACGCCCCAACATCGTGCAGCCCGCCTCCAGTGGTGTCGCGACAGGCGTGAATGGAGGGACGAATGGAGACGTGTCGTCTTCAGCGATGAGAGTCGCTTCTGCCTTGGTGCCAATGATGGTCGTATGCGTGTTTGGCGCCGTGCAGGTGAGCGCCACAATCAGGACTGCATACGACCGAGGCACACAGGGCCAACACCCGGCATCATGGTGTGGGGAGCGATCTCCTACACTGGCCGTACACCACTGGTGATCGTCGAGGGGACACTGAATAGTGCACGGTACATCCAAACCGTCATCGAACCCATCGTTCTACCATTCCTAGACCGGCAAGGGAACTTGCTGTTCCAACAGGACAATGCACGTCAGCATGTATCCCGTGCCACCCAACATGCTCTAGAAGGTGTAAGTCAACTACCCTGCCCAGCAAGATCTCCGGATCTGTCCCCCATTGAGCATGTTTGAGACTGGATGAAGCGTCGTCTCACGCGGTCTGCACGTCCAGCACGAACGCTGGTCCAACTGAGACGCCAGGTGGAAATGGCATGGCAAGCCGTTCCACAGGACTACATCCAGCATCTCTACGATCGTCTCCATGGGAGAATAGCAGCCTGCATTGCTGCGTAAGGTGGATATACACTGTACTAGTGCCGACATTGTGCATGCTCTGTTCCCTGTGTCTATGTGCCTGTGGTTCTGTCACTGTGATCATGTGATGTATCTGACCCCAGGAATGTGTCAATAAAGTTTCCCCTTCCTGGGACAATGAATTCACGGTGTTCTTATTTCAATTTCCAGGAGTGTAGAAACATGCAAAAATATTGTTATGTTATGGACAAATTTGGAAAGGTCAAAATTTCTTAACGCGCCAATGTATTGCATTATTATGTGAGAAACATACATTATAGCCAAAAATCGTAATAAAAATTACAGAAAAGAAATGGAATTTTGCCACAAATCTTGGTTAGTTGTAGTAGGTACAAAGTTATTTCAAATTTCACGACAATTCTGCCATTACTGTGGTACGAAACAATATTAGTGGTAACTTACTCAAACGTGGATTTGTAAATCAAACTCAGTAGCAGAAATCGACAGTAGCTAACTCTGAAATTATGCACATAATTATCCGCATTGTATATACTCCTCAAGTCAGCTTATGGTGTGTGAGAATTGGCACTGAAAATGTGATTTGGTGGGTGGATCGTGCTCTTTTCTAAAATGTTCTCAATGGGTCTCTTCAGTTCGTTCATACACGGATAAACGTGGTTTTCTCACAGAAACCGTTTTCGTAAGCTGAATCTTATGCTGAATACATAGTGAATTCACTACTTAATACACTCAGACTTTTCTTCTGATGTAACGATAAATTATTCAACATCATACTTTAGTTAGACGGAAGTTACTGAAGCTACATATGTTTGCCAAACGAAAGGTTAGATATTTACAAAATTTAAATGTAAGGTAGTCCTCCTGCACTTCGGAGTTAACCCAACCACGAGCTATTCGTAAATACTAGTCTGAGTGAAGGCTCAAACATGCAATTTTACCTCCACATATCGTAACACGCGAAATGAAGTGTAATTTGCAGTGACGTATGAAACAGGATCTAGGTTCAACCCAAGCCAGCCACACACAGAGGTAGGTGGGATCGGAACCAACCCTCTCTCAAAACGGAACTACCAGTGTCTAAAATGGCGTAAAGTGGGTCGTTATTGACTTTGCAGCTTATGAACGGGGTCCGATACCGCTGCTCAAACTGCATCCCCTTATCCCACCTACAGCTGTGAATGATCCACGCAACTGATTTGCGCCCTTGTTGCACCGTCGTCTTGATTCTTCATTATAGCAGTTCCGTCGCAGACGATCACGTTGTAAGTGTCCCCGGCCTCCACAAGGAAAACAACTGACCTGTCACAGGCCCTGTGGTCGCTGCCTTTCATAAATCTTACCGACAGTTGGCGCATGACTCCAGGCTGCCCGAGAATGTTTGACATCTCGTACATAGTCTCTTCAATCCCATGAGACAACTGGTAGCTTTTGGATGTTTGGGCAAACACGATTCGTGACTTGTCCAGTGGCTTCATTTCCTCTACAGTGGTCGCCAACACCTCCTACTCCACATTTTAAACACACAATATCCTTGCTACTGTCGTTATTCTATTTACATAACAACAACAAAAAACTCCTGCCATTACAAGAAAACATTCACATACAAAGAGCCCTTGCAATGAAAAAGAAAGTAGTTAATCGCAAAATCAATATAAGCAAGAACTCCTTGACTATGTTAGCCACAAAAGCAATAGCAAACAGAAATCTGAAACATAATGAGAGTATATAATTAATGAATCTTCCTCCTACTCTTTTTCTCTCTCCTCTCTCTCTCTCTCTCTCTTTCTCTCTCTCTCTCTCTCTCTCTCTCTCTCTCTCTCTCTCTCTCACACACACACACACACACACACACACACACACACACACACACACACACACATGCATACACGCACACACACAAATTCTTTTTTTTTAAAAAAAAAAGAAAGAAAACCGCTCTCACAAGGAACGCCACATAGTAAAAACTACGCACAGAACAAATGAAAAATATCGAACCAGATACGCTACACGAACAAAAGACGGAGGATAAACACACAGCGACAGTTGGCAATACTACTCTCTGTAAGCACACACGTACAGATCACAAAATGAAAATTGCAGGTGGTGTGATATAATAAATATGGGTGAAAAACGCAGGAAATCGGTCACCTGGAGCATGAGGACCGAATGAACGCATCTCGAAGGACCACACATGTAGACTAATATGGACTAACAACACTGAAAATCGTAAGAAACACCAAACGATAATTTAACATCACGATATTTGTGCTACAAAAGTTGTTTCTAATCTGAGAAACAAGAAAAAAACGTGACAAAATATAACATATGGTAACAACTAGATAATGTGTTTATTACACGTATAAAAAAACACGTATTACAGGTCACTGAAGATGCTTCACAAGTAAAAGAAGTGAAACGCTTATAGCAAAAAACAAACTGCCTTTAATTTAGTTGTATTGACAACACACACTTCCATGAATTTTGAAGCAACTAAGAAAACGAGCGAAAACGAAAAAGGAAGCCGACGATAATACACAATTTGTGTGATGCGCTTCGCAGCAGGATAGGCGGAGCAGTGGCAGTGACTGGAGATGGTAGGAGTGAAAACACGTTTTAGTAATAGTACACAGATTTTCGACAACACCTCTTCTAGCAGTCAGAAGTACCAAAAAATTAAACTGAGCACAGTAATCCGATTTAATCAGTTTCCAAAACAACAAGAAAAAATCTCCTGGGAGCGCAATGGCAATTCCTACAACTCAGTAACAGTTGAATTAAACACCCATCAACATTCGTTACAAATAACACATGGAATAATGAAGTTCGAGCTCGAATTTCTCAGAACTCTCAAAGGAAACAAAACAATATAGAAGCACTGTAAGCATAACTTATAATCCACAAAATTGCTTTTACAGTTACAATTTAAAATACGCAGAAAATATTAATTTCAAGGTGCAAGTGCATAAAACAGGGACACATACAGAATTCACACGATACAGTAACTCTTACAAAACTGACATTCATTTTCATTAAGTACGCATGTGTCAACAAACATTATGGAATAATGACAGGGACACGCCTCAAAATAAAAAAAAGCAGCTAAATACTAATCACAAAGTTTCTCAACGACAAGTTATAACAACACCATCCTATGTGTTAGCATTACTTCCTCTGAGTAAGTAATCACTAGTGCAGTGTTCAGTGTCAAAATAAAATTTGCACAAGCTTCAACGGAATACCAAAGTGATTCCAAGAGAATACCTAAATATGCAGAGAATTGGTAGACAGTATGCTGCTTGATATTTTAGTTTAGTATATAAGCTTATTTCAGCTTTATTTCCTTCATCAGAACATCTGCAAATAATCGCATTTATTTATAATTTACATAATATAAAATTATAAAGGTTTTTTGCATTTATGTTGTACTCATGATCTGACATTGTAGATGGACGTATGTCAACTTTGAGTAAACTATTATTACTATCTGTAGCTGTCAGATATAATATTTTTTCAGTGACGTTTAAAAGTTTTTCCATAATTTACTGTTACTCGTATATTATAATAAGTTCTTTATAATTTGATAGTCATCGAAATTGAGGTTTGACAGACAGCTGTTCACTCCAAGACAGTTATCTCATTCTGGGTCGTGTATCTATGGAACTATTGTTTGGTTATCCGTTATCCCTACATAAAATTTCAATATTTTGTTTTAAAAAAATAGATAACCTAAAAACCAGATATTAAAAACGCATCAGTAACAGTTCCATAGATTCATGACCCACAGCAACGTGTCATTGAGTAAGCAACTAGCTGTCAAACTCAAAATTTTACGTATTTATCGAATTATAAAAAACTTATTATAACATACGAGCAACTATAAAACGTCACTGAAAAAAATATTACATCCAACAACGACAGCAATAATAGTTTACTCGAAGTTGATATATGTCCATCTACAACGTCATGACGCGAGTACATCAAATGTAAAAAACCTTTATAAATTATATACAGGGTGATCCACTGGAAAGATGCCCCCCAAACATGTGTAGCAATTCCGCTGAAATTGCACCATGTAATTTGCGAGGTTTGACGTGGAAACACTGTACTCTGCAACAACGTTTCACGTAACAGTGTGTTTGTCAGTCGCTGCGGCTCGAACTCAAGTGTTCAGTGACAATGTATTGCTATTCTTTCGAAGAGCACGTGTTTCTTGCGAAACAATATTGGATTACTAGCTCTGTTATCACATGTCGGCGATTGTTCGTTGAACGGTTTAGTGACCAGCATATACCGTTTAAATGGTGCATACAAAAGTTAGTGAACAAGATGGAGAGCAGTGGAACGATGTTGTCACGGCGGAGAACGGCAGTCATCACCTGAAGAAACAGTGATTGACGTGAAACAACGATAGTGCGCTGATATGAAACTTCCTGGCAGATTAAAACTGTGTGCCGGACCGAGACTCGAACTCGGGACCTTTGCCTTGGAAGGTAGTAGACGAGGTACTGGCAGAAGTAAAGCTGTGAGGACGGGGCGTGAGTCGTGTTTGGGTAGCTCAGTTGGTAGAGCACTTGCTCGCTAAAGGCAAATGTCCCGAGTTCGAGTCTCGGTCCGGCACACAGTTTTAATCTGCCAGGAAGTATCAGGTCTACAGTTGTTCAGGAACTGAATGTCAACGACAAAGACAACCGCATTATATTTTTCGGTTGGTTTCAACCATTTACTTCTCAGAGGCCAGGAGTATCACAGTACACATGGAAAAGTGATGAGGCATGGTTCCACCTCTCTGGTTATGTACACTCTCAGCATACATGCTTGTGATGTAATTAAAATCCACATACACTGGTCGAGCAACTCCTGCGTTCACAAAAGATTGGCGTGTCATGTGCAATGTCAAAGCGTCACGTCATTGGACCATTTTTTTTTTCGAATCTACTGTGACAACTGCAGTTTACATCGAAACGTTTCGGAAATTTGTGAACCATTTGGATAATGAAGAACTTGCCTTCACCTGGTACCAACAGGATGGTGCCACATGTCACATGTCCCGGGTGACGATGGATGAGGTCGAATCATTTTTCCTCGGCAGAGTGATTTCGAAAGGACTGTGGACCCCAAGGTCACGTCATTGATCGCCACCTGACATTTTCCTCTGGAGTGGCCTAAAAGGCAAGGTTACAAATAACCTAAATTGGAACGATCAAATAGATAATGGTGTGGGTAGAGCAAACAAAAGCTGCGATTCATTGGAAGAACATTTAGAAGGTGCTACAGGTCTACTAAAGAGACTGCTTACACCACGTTTGTCCGCCCTATTCTGGAGTATTGCTGTGTGGTATGGAATCCGCATAAGGTGGGACTGACGGATGACATAGAAAAAGTTCAAATAAAGGCAGCTCGTTTTGTATGATCGCGAAATAGGGAAGAAATAGACATGATACGTGTATTAGAGTGGCAATCATTAAAACAAAGGCGTTTTTCGTTGCAGCGGAATCTTTTCATGAAATTTCAATCACCAGTATTCTCCTCCGATTGCGAAAAAATTCTGTTGGCACTCACATAGGGAGAAATGATCATGACGATAAAATAAGAGAAATCAGGGACCGCACAAAAAAATTTAAGTGCTCGCTTTTCCCGCGCGCCATTCGAGAGTGGAACAGTAGAGAGACAGTTTGAACGTGGTTCCTTGAAGCCTCTGCCAGGCACTTTATTGTGAATAGCAGAGTAATCACGTAGATGTAGATGTTCAGGAACGAACCACCCAACTTGGAAGATTTACAAGAAAACGTAATCCTTGAAATCCAGGCGGTGACACCAGAGATTATGGTGGAAACATTCAAGAATCTGCAGCGTAATGTTCAACTATGGTGGTCATTTCCAGCATCTTTTGTTATTCAGCATTATTTACCCATGAACAAGGCACGACATGTTAATTTCATTTCCTGATTTCTATGCAAATCCTTTAACTGTAATTTAAGCAAATGTTTGTCTGTGGAACCGCTTTAGAGTTGGACACCCTGTATTATGTAAATTATAAATAAAAGCGATTGTTTGCAGATGTACTAATGAAGGCAAAAGAGCCGAAATAAGCTTATATAGTAAAATAAAATATCAAGCAGCTTACTATCTATCAATTCTCTGCATGATGACCTACTGTAACATAATACATGCTGCAAGTCCCTCAACGAAGAAGTACCTAAATAGCTGTAAAGGATTCCTTTTAGATAGTGTGAGGCATGATAGTTTGCTCGTAGAGTTCTGTGTTCAGGACACACGGCACGAGACGCAGATATCTCGCTCCCCAGGACAACACTGCCAGGACCATCCTCTGTGCATTCGACACCGCTATCTCCGTTGTCAACCAGCAGAGTTTTTTGAGTGTAACGCTCTCTCTCTCTCCCTCTCTCTCTCTCTCTCTCTCTCTCTCTCTCTCTTTCTCTCTCTGTCTCTCTCTTACTAAGCTGTTCCATGTCGAAACGTGTTGCTCTTCATTGTATCTTCTCTATACCTTTTATTAATCCTAGCTGCTTACTGTCCCACCTCTGCCTAGCATCTGCTTTTCCTACAATTTCTTTTATGTGATCGTTCCAGATGAGATCACTCCAGATAGTTACTCCTAGGTATTTTGCGGTATTTGTTATTTCCCTTGTTTTATCGCCAATGATGTAAAAGAATAGTAATGGATCTCTCGTTTACTTATCTGCAATACCTTATATTTATTCACTTTCAGGGTCAACCTCCAATCTCTGCACTAGTCACCGATATGCAGATCATCTTACCTTTTAACATTTCGCTCGTCTGGATTTTCATCCTTCCAATAGAAAGAAGCACCGTATGCAAAGAGCGCCACTGAGCTTCCCACGTTGTCCGCTTGATCGTTTGCATATACTGTATTTACAGTTACGGCCCTGTAACACGCCCTTGTGACACTCACTAAATTACATCTATCATATCACATAAATGTGAGTTAAACGGATCGTTTAAATTAACTCATGCCTTCCTGTGAGTAATTTCGGCTTTGTAACGGATACCTCCTCGTGATTTTTACTGCACAAGACGCTAATGTAATCTTTAAAAAATATATCATTATTTCTCTTACTTGGCCAACAATTCTGAAACAAGCTGGTAAACAGAGAAGTCTTCCCACCGCTCTTCCACTCCGTATATTCCTTTTTCTGAAAAGAGAAAACCTTAATTACAGGAAGAATGCTTTCCAGTGAGTGATTTCGGCAAAACAAGAAAGTACATATTACAAGAAAAAATGGGAAGAATGCCTGTGTAATTGTTTGAAGAACGCGAGGAGGAAAATTTGGAAATACAGAACTTGAGTCAGAGGTAAGGTACGGTAACATGGTTTCACGGAATTCATAGTCTTACAGATAAAAACGCGTGTGTGATTGAGAACCGAACTTTCTCTGTATTACAAATGTTTTACCAGAGAGAGAAGCAACTGAAATGTTTAAGTGTATTGCAAATTAATATGAAGAAAGTTCTTGCAAAATGAAGGGCTCGGGAAAGGAAGCAATAACCCTCGTTTCCGTAAGAATCAATTTCATCATGCTAGTTGTTTTCTCGAAGCGCAGCACAGTGATATAAAGAAGTTCCATTTGTACCTCTAGAATACACAGTCTACGACACGAATTTATTTCTCTCGCTGTTTATCTCTTTATCTTTGAATTTAACCAACATATCAGAATACCATGCGATTACTCAAAATGACACTTTCGTGAGTTAGCATTACTTCCACCGACCACTTCAATTGGTGCAACAATACTTGCGGACCTCCTATAATCACAATTCATTGACTTATTGTGAACGGTTCTTTTTAAATTATCCTTATTCCGATGCCTAACAATTTTTCATATAGCTTGAGAACAGCAGAACTGGAATTACGCTATCTTTCAACTATAAAATCGATTATTTTTAACTGACACCATTTTAGTGTGAAAATTCTCACGTCACAAAAATCTTAGAAATTATCAGATTTTCACTAACTCGAGAGTGAACGGTAGTAACCATATTAAGTTTAGTTGTTCTGTGTGACAGTAGAAAATGGTACCCCTGAACTTCATGTGTCGTTTTACGTCCTCAATTATTTCTTGTATGTATTCCAATATCTGTCTTCCCCTACAGCGCCTCTAGTTGTATCGAAGTTATTCCTTGATTTCTTAACACATGTCCTATCATCCTGTCCCTTCTTCTCGTCAGTGTTTTCCGCATGTTCCTTTCTTCGCGTATTCTGGGGAGAACCTCCTCAATCCTTATCATATCAGTCCACCCAACTTACATCAATAATAGTATATGATTTCGTTGACATCCGAAGTTCACGAGCATGACGTTTGGATATCCACGGAACCAGATGTGATAACTGGTACTGCAAATGCCGGGATGGTTCATCTGAAAGGACACGGCCGACTTCCTTCCCTGCCCTTCCTTAATTCGATGGGACCGATGACCTCACTGTTTGGTCCCCTCCCCCAGATTAACCAACCAACCAATTATTGGTGTCTAGTCTTTTACATGCACGAATGATACTTTGTATCATTCACGTGGCAGGCCTGAAGATGACGTGACTGTCACATCGAAACTGGTTGGCTAATAAAACAGTGCCAAAATAACGGATGTTGGTATAATAGTATTGAAACTAAGATGGAGTTACATTTACTGAACATCTTATTTTGGTTCCGAGGTAGCGGAGGTCCTTAAATCCGTTTACGTCAAGAAGCTCAATTTTGATGTTAAGTCTATCGTTAATCTCATTTCTAATACTTATCATTATTGTCGTCTTTCTTCTGTTTACTCTCAATTTATATGCAGTTCTCAACATACTGCTCATTCCATTCAACAGGTCCTGTAATTCTTCTTCACTGTCAATGAGGAAAGAAATATCGTTAGCGAATGTTATCATTGGTATCGTTTCACCACTAATTTCAATCCCACTCTTGAAACTTTCTTTTATTTCCGGTTGCTGCTTCCTCGATGTATTGTCTGATCAATAGGGGGGGGGGGGGGGGGAATACTGCATCCCTCTCTTACATACTTCTTACCCGAGCACTTCGTTCTAGGTATTCCATCTTACTGCTCCCTCTTGTTTCATGGTATTCCATCTTTCTATTACCTCTTGGTTCTTGTACATATTGCGCATTATCCGTCTTTCCCCATAGCTTACTCCTATTTTCCTCAGAATTTCGATCTTGCACAATTTTACATTGTCAAATCTTGTGACTGTGTCTCGGTTTTTCTTAAGTGTTGTTCCCATTATCAACTGAAACGTCGGAACTGCCTCTCTGGTGTCTTTACCTTTCCGATTGCACAATGATCGTCTCTAACATTTCCTCGATTTTTTCCTCCTTTTTTTATGTATTTAGAAGGTTTATTCTGGAAGTAAGGCCCGACCGGTAGCAAAATGGAAACCACATTGAAAATTAAAAACGTTTTACTTGCAACACTTAGCTACTTCTCTACATAGTCGCCGCTCCGATGTAGTGTCGAACCATCTTCCCAATATCCTAGTCATAGAAGGCAGCTGTCTGTGCTTTCCGCCAATTCTCTAAGCTGACCTGCAGTTCATTGTCTGCGCCAAAATGTTGTCTTCATAGCCAGCGGTTCATGTGCGTAGCAATGAAAATCCGAGGGAGTCGTATGGTGGGTGATCAAACTCTTCTCATCTAAAAAGATGCAGAAGCGTCTTCATTGCCCATGCATTGTACTGCTGAGAATATTGTCATTAAGAGGGAAATGTATGACAGTTACTTTATGTGAGGTTGTATGAAATCAGGTGGAATCTATCAGCAGGCACCCATATTTGGCGTCGGCACAGGACTCATTCCTCCAGAAACCAGGTAAGCTACCAGGAAAGAGGACCCACTCCTCCGAACTAACCTAATGGCCAGCAGGTAATAGCCTCGAAACCCAGCAGTCCGCGAGCTCATCTCTCAGTCTACGGCAGATCATTTTAGAGTGAACATGTACTACGACGCGCTTGGAGTTTCGGTGAATAGAACTGAAGGTAAAATGTTACTGCTGAAAGGTAACATTTTCGGGTTTCAAAAATTATTGAAAAGTGGTGTAGCGCGTTGGATGTACAACCTTAAGGGTTACAGATGTTTTACATCAAAACTATTTCTATTGAGTAGTCGGATATGAAGATTCCAGAAGATCATAATCAGTCTGAAATGACAAAATTCGGAGAAAAAATTTGATTTGTAATCTGAAGAGAAAAGCTACAGAAGATCTTTTAGGAGAGATAATCAAAGCTATTTTACAGTCGGTAAAAAAGAGAAGCTATGCAAGAAATAACTATCAGAGATGTCGACAGCTTTCCTAAATCTATATAAAAAACTAGGCGGAAAATTCTTCCTAAATTGCTGACGAGTGTTAAAGAGGTTCATGATGTTATCAATAAGCTAAATATGGAAACTACAGACAGGACAAATTTCTTGCTAGAAATGTTGTAATATTTTGTGAATTTGAAAATCTTAAATTACTTACTGAGTGTGACACAATATATCTTGGTGGAACATTCAGGTTTTGCACAAAGTTTTTTTTTCAGCTGTTTACAATACTAGGGCTAGTTACTGGAAATTATATTCCAATGGTTTTTCTTCACTGAACGATAAGAAAACTTCTTTATCTCTGCATGTTTTTCAAACAGTTGTCAACTTGCACGTAACTATTTCGAAAGAAATTAAATTGGAAGGTTTCTGTCGTATATATTTTGTTTCCGATGCTGGATCCTGAGACGGTTGCTGACTGTTTTGTTGAGGATTTCTTGTCAGCAATGCCTACATCGAAAAGACTGCAAAAGTTTTGCGATTATTTAGCGTAAACTGACATAGAAGAAAGCAATCCTTCTTCCGTATATGTGGGCCGAACTAAGCTGTAATAGACTGCGAACCACCGACGCTTGTGAAAGTTTCCACAGCAAATACAATAGTCAGATCTACTCCTGCAGTCCAGACATCTACAGTTTTCTTGAGGTGATGAAGCAAGTTCAGCCTGACTCTAAAATCAAAACAAATTTGCCAAAAACTAAGAAAAAGGAAAGGGACTGTCCAGACCTGGAGTTCACGGTACTGAAAATGGCAAATTTCAAAGCTGGAAATCGGTTTTCTAGAAAATTAAAGTGTTTTAGATGTACATATACATATAAAGATATAAGTGAAGAAATTTTATAAATATATTTAAAAATAAGTTTAAAAAATAATATTGTGATTTATCACTGAAGGGCCAAAGAAACTGGTACACTTGCCTAATATCGTGTAGTACCCCCGCGAGCACGCAGAGGTGCAGCAAGACGACGTGGCATGGGCTCGACCAATGTCTAAAGTAGTTCTGGAGGGAACTGACACCATGAATCCCGCGGGGCTGTCCATAAATCCGTAAGAGTACAAGTTGGTCGAGATCTCCTATGCACAGCAAGTTACGAAGGATCTCAGTGTAAGTAGGCTGTTTAGGTTTTTATGTTGGTAACGCCACGTAGCGCTCTGTATGAATATCACTGGCTGTGCTGTGTGCAGTCTGTGGCTGGTTTGCATTGTTGTTGGCTATTGTAGTGTTGGGCAGTTGGCTGTTAACAGCGCGTAGCGTTGCGCAGTTGGGGGTGATCCACCAGCAGTGGTGGATGTGGGGAGTGAGATGGCGGAGTTTTGAGAGCGGATGATCTGGACGTATGTCCATCAGAAACAGTACATTTGTAAGAATGGATGTCATGAAATGCTATATATAGTATGACTTTTGAACACTATTAAGGTAAATACATTGTTTGTTCTCTATCAAAATCTTTCATTTGCTAACTATGGCTATCAGTAGTTAGTGCCTTCAGTAGTTTTTATTTAGCTGGCAGTATTGGCGCTCGCTGTATTGCAGCAGTGCGAGTAACGAAGATTTTTGTGAGGTAAGTGATGTGTGAAACGTATAGGTTAATGTTAGTCAGGGCCATTCTTTTGTAGGGATTTTTGAAAGTCAGATTGCGTTGCGCTAAAAATATTGTGTGTCAGTTTAGTGTTGATCAGAATAAGCAAAGAGAGTAATGTCTGAGTACGTTCAGTTTTGCTCAGCTGTTTGAAAATCAAATAATGTAAGAGGTTTATCAGCACAGTAATTCATTAATTTTTCTAAGGGGACGTTTCATATGTCGACCCTTAGCCGAGGATACCTCACTGGAATGTTCTGGTTTTTTCTTGTAGATTGTGTAATTAGTGTAGCTTTTGTTTATTGCTAGCACGTAATTGTTGAGAGAATCTCCTTTGTAGTTGCAGTCTTTCATTGTTGTACAGTAAAACAGTTGTGGCATGCATGTAGATTTGCACCAAGTATTTCGCAGCTAAGCTTGCAATTAACTAGATATTATTTTCAATGCTATGTTAATGTGTTCTCTTATTTTTGCTCTTCAAATTATGCTTTTCTGTCTTATCGTGTGAAATATTGTGACAATAATGGCGTGTGAAAAACGTAACACTAGGCTCCAAAGTAAACTGAGAAATAATAGTGACGACGAGCGTAGTTTATCAGCACCACTGTGTAATGAATTAACAGACATTCAAAGTAGTAATTTGGTAATTGTGCATAGGGAAATGGAGCGGGCGGCAAATAATGGTTAGACAGTGAAACAAGTAGTGAACAGGGAAGCATTATCGATCGATCGGTCGGCAACAGCTCTCCTCAGGAATCCGAAATGACAGAACACAATATTGCAAATACTGTAGACTCAGGTTTTGGGTCCTCACCGTTTTCTCAAATGAGTCAAGACACATTTTCTGCTTGTCAAAATGTGAATGTTGCCGGTGAAAATGCACTGCCAAAAAGCATAGAGAAACAGATTCCAGACATTAATACATTATTATTGCAATTAATGCAACAAATGGAACAAAATCAGAGATAAACACAGCAAAAGCTTCAAAAGTTAGACACAATGGAACAAAACCAGAGACAAACACATCAAAAGCTTCAAAAGTTAGATACAATGGAACAAAATCTTCGGAAGTTAGACACCAGGCTTGAACAAACACGTGAAGATTTAACTACTGAGTTACATAACATTGAATCGAAATGTCAAAAAGTCTGTAATGACGTAAAAACACAAATTTGTGAGCACAAAACTGGTAGTCTTTAATGACACAGAAGAGTGCGAACAAATTAGGAAATTCAAACAAAAATCAGAATCAAATTAATACGCAACACCAAAGAGAAACCCGGGATGTACAAGATCAGTTGACACAGGTAATACAAGAATTACATATTTTAGAGGACACTCGCGCTCCAATACGGGAAGAGGGACATAGAAATACGGAACAGACACTAAATAAGAACACAGGGCAATTCGGAAATTATGAAAGAAATTGGCAAGGTACACCGAATTTTGAGATGGAACCGCCGAAACGACGTAACAATGACCGACATGCAACTCGCCGACATGATGATTTTGACTATATGCTGTTCATTACTACACGTATATTCAAAACATTTAAGAATTCTGGCAACGACATTCATCCACAAGCATGGCTCCATCAATTCTCTGATTGTTTTCCTCCCAACTGGTCGTTAGAACACAGATTAGAATTTATGTGTGGCTACTTAGAGAATGAACCAGCTGTAAGAATGCGATCGGTCATTCACGATTGTCACAGTGAAGGAGAATTTTATCATGCCTTCCTCTAAGCATATTGGTCTCAAGTTACACAAGATCGAGTAAAACATGGCATCATAATGATGAAACATTTCGAACAATCTGAATTTTCCAGTCTTGTGAAATATTTTGAAGACTTGTTGCACAAGAATCAGTACCTGTCAAACCCATACAGCCCCTCAGAACTCATCCGCATTTGCTTAATCAAATTACCTGAACATTTACGACATATTGTTTTGGCAGAACGTTGCAAAGACGACATTGAAGCTTTTCAGGGACTCTTACAAGAATTAGAAATTGACACTGACAATCGCGGATCGTGAAAACAGGAACACAACAATAACAAGTCACTTCCGTCACAATTCTGCGATGACAGAAATGATAAATGGACACGACAAGACTATTCTTACAACGTAAATCGTGACCAAAACAGACACCACCTGTATGGCAAGCACTGGCAGAGTAATAGTTACAGAGAAAGATCGCATTTCCATAGTAATGAATATGATAGAGACAATCATAGAAACAGACAATATGGCAACCAGAACTATTATTATCACGGGAGACAGAATAACTTCAAACGCAATGGTCCACTGTGCAGTGATAATTCAGGGAGAAATTCTCCACCACTTAACCGACAAGAAAGAAACTACAGGAACTACCGACAATACGACAGACGATATAATCATAACGACAGGCCTGAATTTCATCAGAACTGGCGGGATTCAAACAGAACAGGGCCCTCTCGACAAGGTGAATTTGTAGAAGGTAGGTCTCCTAATCCCAATAACGACGCGCGCCAACAAAGAGACAGACAATGACTCGCACCGCAGGCAGCCACGTGCGCCGGTTGGCTCAGGGAAAAAAAACATAGACGCTAACCTTGAGAAAATTTCCAGTATTCCTTACTGACATATACAACATAATAATTGGTTGGAAGATGAAACTCTGCGCACTAGAAAGTATAAAAGATTGCACCACATTTCACATGTAAAACCGTTTATTGAAAGATAATCTGCTTTTTAACTTTGTCTTTGGCATAAAACTTTTCACTTCACGTTACTGGTATGCTTTGTCAGACTTAGAATCTGTTAACATGCAACAATGTTTGAAGTTAAATATCCAGTCAAGAACCAAGAGAACTTATTTAAACAGAAATTACGAATGCATTGCTTGAACAGAGGACATGGTGTTATTGTGTGTGTAGATTCTTGCTTATTAATTGCACGATTACGTAACGACTATCAGTCTTACACACTTAGAACATATACTGCTAATGAGATTTTTATGCAACATTTTGGTTTACTTGAAAAGATACTCTTTATTTGAAGTACATTCAGTGAGATTAAAGATGACTTAGCATTTGGTTTCTTTGATAGCTACACGATTATATCACGATGCTACTAATATGTGACACAATTTACATTGTTGCTTTTGCGGTGTATCTGTTTTATATCTGCACAGTTTTTCTGTATTATTCTGGAAAGTAAAACATGTTTTAGTAGTAATTTTTGTGGTATAGCTACAATGAGACAGCCATTCCGTAGCACAACAATACGTTACATTATAGTACTTTCTTGATCACGGTAAGGTACATAATAACTACGATATCTATACGCAAAGCATTTCACTTTCGTTTATGATGAGGTAAGTACATTGACTTCCACAGAACTTTGCTTACGGATGATGATAATTACGACACTTGGCACATTTTTTACCCTTAAGTAATGACAGAGATTATGTTACAACAAGACGCACAATTTAGCACGGCAGTACACGTATTTGAATGATTAATTTTGTACTTAAAACATTTATTTTTAAAGATTTTTGAATTACAAAGAAAGTTTTCTGTGATACATTTCATTCCATTGCTGTAATCTGTAACACCTGAAGGTATAAATACATTAATCCTCAGGGGGGGGGGGAGGAGGGTACATGTCTACTTCATGTACCATGTGTTTGGCAAGCACAAGGAGCCTTAGCTAATATGGTATTTGCTTATACAATTTTACACATCAGTACCATATTTCTCTAACACAGAATTAGACAGCTATCTGATTATTTGACAGAGAAACGAACATCTTTTTACTACGTCAGTGACACATTACACAGTTGCATAACTTCACACTTATGAAATTGCATTTGGTTGCTCTGTGTGAACTGTTTATATTTTTTCGGAACCATTGTGATACTATGAGAGCTTTGAATGATGTATTTGGTATGGGATCATGATTTTTAAAGTACGTTTGAGGTAGATGACACTATTGAAATGAGCAGAGAATTTTCTTTAGGTTTTGAAATTATTGCAGAAAGCTACGAAGTTTTTGAGATTTGTCTGAGTTTTTATGATATTATTATGATGACAATGTGTATTATGCTGTTGAGGTATGTTTATGATCAATAAGCTGATGCTATATGAGGAATTTGATTATGCTATGTATTTATTATGATGAAATATTGGTGTCGACAAATATGTACATGTGTAATAAGGTAAGGAATAATGAGAAGTGGTTAGGGACTCTGACTTGTGGAAAAGGATGTTGGAAACCAAGAATCGTACTTTAATAGTTATGAAATGTGTGTAAATGCGTGAATGTATCAAATGCCAGCGAAAATTTTTTGGACGCTGTTATATTTATAGGATCTTTTTTCTACAGATTTGTAACGCAAATATTTCGACCTGTGAAATTTTATTTGTATCAAACTGTCACTGTAGCGGAAACTGATGTAAATATTTCGGTAAGGAAGGTAGGTCACTGTAAGCACCCAGCTGCATAACAGTCACCTGGAAAAAAGCCATTAGTATGTGCCTTTCAGAGGCACAGGTGGAAAAAAAAGAGGCCATTATCCTCGCTATTGACATTCCTTTGTAGAAAGCATCGCAAATACGACACGCTCATTACTTGGTAAACATATTGTACTTTGTGCTACTTACTGAAATGCTTATGAACTGATGGGAAATATTCTTACATCTGCACACCTGATTAGGACAAGTGTCTTTCTACGAGAGTTGAGAGAATTTCTACTAACTTATGAAATGCCACATGACTATTGAATGATATTTTTATGCTTTGCTTTAGATATCTGGTTTCCAGCTGTGTTACAGCATTGGTTTTATAAAATAAAATTAAATGCATTTGCTAATGTGAAAACTTTCTGTCAACAGATCTCTTAAATAATAATTTTATGATCCACATTCTTAAAAAAAGGAGCACTTGGAAAGGAAAGAACAATGAGAAGGGACTAGTAACAGTAACTGCATACATAATTTTCGTTTCAAGTACATGGTAATATTTTTTTTTACAATAAGTTGTTGTGGTGCACCACGTACATTACATAGACATTAAGATGTGAACAGACATTTCCCTTATCTGCATTGTTGCCGTTAGTGTAATATTTTTTCTGCTTGAGCTTTGTCATGTTTAGGTATAAGTTATATAGCATTTGCTGCTGCTGTTTGCCAGGCATAGTGCTACTAAATTTCACTTTGTATTACTCTGTTAAGCCAGTTTTACTACTGATTTATTTTTCTTGTTGCTGCACATTGGCTCATATTAGTTGTAATGTTGCATTTACTCTGTTAATTTAGATTTACTGTTGCTTGCTTTGCCACTTTGCATTTTTTTTTGTCATTGCTGTTTGTGTTAATTGTTTTGTGGTGCTGCATTGCGTCGTCCCTTAGTTTAGGATCTGAGCTCAGTAGATTTAAGTTAGCTTAAGATGGGGTAGGCTATATAAGAGAACGAGTTGTGATGAATTGGAAGAAATGCATTGAGAAGCTATAAGAAAATGGTTTGGCCAAAAAAGTAGTGTACAGTGAAGAAAAACTATTTTTGAAAGAGGATGTGAACAGAATACAGAAAACATGCCTGGATAGGATTTTTTTGGTGGAAACAAATGTTGAAATAAGAGGAAATATCTACAGAATGAAGTTTTGGGTTGTACTGCAGTACCAAATGTCACACTGAAAACAAACCCTGTCCTGTACTTCTATGTTATTATGCTATGTGAATTTGTGTTTTTCCTGTCTTTATGTGTTTAGCTAATAAGAGTTATGTTGTAGAATTTTTCTAATAATATGCTATTTACTTTGTAGAGATGTTTAGACATTATTCATTCTGTTCTGTTTCAATGCTCATGTGTGAAATTAATGTTTCGAAAACTATTCTCATTATTTTATATATTTACTTATGTCATAATTCCTGTAACACTGATGTATATGTTTATTTCTACTCTTTTGTAAAGCCTGTGTTACTAGAAATGTTATCTGTACTGTTATGTTCTTTAATGATGTATTTTGTACCTCTGTAATTGTATTCTTATATTGTAAATTGTAATTTGTATAGACACCAGTTCTTCAAAATAAGTATCATTTCACTGCACACGTTTCTGTTGGTCATAATATATGCACAGTATATGAGAAGTTGGGACTGTTAGTGCTTGCATGTGTGTTGATAATTCAGCAAGGGACTGGTCAGCAGCATTGCTGGTTCTAAGGACAATTCCAAAAACTTTGTGAGTGCACAAGTGGTGGTTTATGGACTTGCTATATTGTCCACAAGACTATTCGATGGTGATTGTGCACCTGCACAGTCGCAACAGATGGCTGCTGGTCGTCTCTACAAGGACTACAGTGGGTCTGCATCTTTGATGGCCCACCAATACCATTATTTCTACAAGGACTAGAGTGGGTCTGCATCTTTGATGGCCCACCAATACCATTACTTTTCCAAGGACTACAGTGGGTCTGCATCTTTGATGGCCCACCAATACCATTATTTCTACAAGGACTGCAGTGGGTCTGCACCTCTGGTGGCCCACCAATACCATAATCTCTATCAAGACTGCAGTGGTCTGCTCTGTGATGATCTAAATATCAATATTCTTCAAAACCTCGACTGACTCTGCTGTGGGTTTGCTCTGTTGTGGCCCATTACCTGTCTGCATGTCAAGAGTCAGCACTGTCTTTGCGTTGGAAGGACAACACTACTTGTTCAAGACTGCATGGAAATCCACTACTTCCGTGTGCATTTTCTTTTACTGCTCAGACTTTGAAAAAAAGAAAAACACTGCAATTTTACTGTGATGAATTATCAGGACTCTGTTTATGGACTGTGAGAAAATTTTAGGTTTTGACCAACATTGTACCAATAAGTGTGTGCATTTGATTTCTTTGTTATTGTGATTGTGAAAAAATTTTAACAAATTGGTATTGGTATGCTGAATAATGTTCATGTCTAGGGAGTTTTTGTGGCTAGCGGAAGTGTTTAAACTCAGAAAAGCGTTCCTGGAGCCACTCTGTAGCAGTAATGGACCTATGGGGTGTAGCATTGTCCTGCTGGAATTGCCCATTACGTCGGAATGCACAATGAACACGAATGGATGCAGGTGGTCAGACAGGATGCTTACGTACGTTTCACCTGTCAGAGTCGTATCTAGACGTATCAGCGGTACCACGACATTCGAACACACGTCCCGTATCGTTACAGAGCCTCCACCACCTTGGACAGTCCCTGCTGACATGCAGGGTCCACGGATTCATGAGGCTGTCTCCATACCCATACACATCCATCCGCTCGACGCAATTTGAAAGGAGACTCGTCTGACCAGGCAACATGATTCCAGTCATCAACAGTCCAATGCCGGTGTTGACGGGCCCAGGAGCCGGCCGCTGTGGCCGAGTGGTTCTAGGCGCTTCAGTCTGGTACCGCGCTGATGCTACGGTAGCAGGTTCGAATCCTGCCTCGCGCATGCATGTGTTTGTTAGGTTAGTTAGGATTAAGTAGTTCTAAGTCTAGGGGACTGATGACTTCAGATGTTAAGTCCCACAGGGCTTAGAGCCATTTGAACCATTTGACGGGCCCAGGCCAGGCGTAAAGCTTTGTGTCGTGCAGTCATCATGTACACACGAGTGGGTCTTAGGCTCCGAAAGCCCAAATCGATGATGTTTCGTTGAATGGTTGCACGCTGACATTTGTTCATGGCCCAGCATTGAAATCTGTAGCAATTAGAGGAATGGTAGCACTCCTGTCACATTAAACGATTCTCTTCAGTCGTCGTTGATCCCTTTCTTGCAGGATCTTTTTCCATCCGCATCGATGTCGGAGAGTTGGTGTTCTCCGGATTCCTGGTATTCACGGTACACTCGTGAAATGGTCGTACGGGATAATCCCCACTTCATCGCTACCTCGGATATGCTGTGTCCCATCGCTTGTGCACCGACCATAACACCACGTACAAACTCATTTAAATCTTGGTAACCAGCTATTTTAATAGCAGTAACCGATATAACAACTTTGCCAGACATTTGTTGTCTTCTATAGGCGTTGCCGGCCACAGCGCCATATTCTGACAGTTTACATATCTCTATATTTGAATACGCATGCCTATACCACATTTGGCGATTCAGTGTATATGTACGTATTAGGATATACAACTAAAGTTGCCATATTAGTGAAAAATTTTGTAATTATATTTAAAAATACGAAAAAAATATGTAAATCTTTGGGGTGTGGTACAGTTCGCCTCCTCGTAGTGCACCCCGCAACATACATTTTCGTTACTGCCGTTTGTTTTTAATTACATAAGCTTATTCCCAAGAATTTCATTCCATTAAAACTTCAAAGAAATTCAATCTGCATTTGGCTCGCACATCCCTAACTCTCGTGCAGAAAGTTGTATAGTATTCTCCTGCACCCTTTTCAGCAAGCTACCACGCATTACCACTGAGCTCAGCGGTAATCCTTGCACTTTCTAATCTAAATCGAAGAATATCTTCATGGTGTACTCCTTTTATTATGTCTTGTATTTTCTACAAAAAATTTCAGTCAGATCCTGTGTTTCATTACTGTTGGGCTAGTTTATATCCAGCCGTTTTACCGAATTTTTACGCTCTAACTGAAGTTGACGAGTACAAAATTAAATCCTTAGTTGACATTTCACCACATTCACGATAAACGTGAAAAATATTTACAGATTCTCCTGTAAAAACATATGCTAGAAGGCTTTGCTTGCCTGTTCATAAAGTCTAGACTGAAGACTGGGCTTGTATGTATGTCGTTTTTTGTGCAGAAGAAGCCCGCGCGAGAACGCTAATAGTTCCGCGTGCTGGCCACACACTCGGGCCTCATCGCCCGATGCGCTTAAGGGCCGTCACCAGCTGCGAAAGATACGTCCACCTGCTTTAAACGAGAGGAAATGGTTCCATTCTTTTCTGGGCCGTTGCGAGCTCGGGAGGAACGGGTCCCATTTTCCTGACCGCGGGGGAATAGGTTCCGCCTCCCTCGGGGGGGAGACACTATTTTCTATGCATCTTAATGTTCCACTATGCGCTCAGAACCGAAAACAGAGATGTGACGCGATCGACGGGCATACTGGAGACACTGCCCAACACATCTGTGCGAAGCATCGTCGGATTTTCACTGTGTTTCCCATTTCGAGACCTATTGGATCCTATTTCCCGAATAACCCTCGTATTTTTCTTGTCAGCAATTTGTATGCATGAGCTGATGAGCTGATTATGCGATGTTTCTCACACTTGCTTTCATCGGCACTGTGTGAATGATAATTTTCCGAAAATGTGATGGTGCATCTCCATTCTCATAGAATGTACAAATAAATGTGAATAGTCGTTTGGTTGCCACTTCCCCCAATAAGACTAGAAATTCTGAAGAAATGTTATCTATGTTTCTCCCTTGGTTGACATCCAAAGCTCTACTAAACTGATTCTAAATTCCCTACGTCTTCCATATTGACTCCCATTTCTTCTTGTGTCAGGTTGTCAGACAGTTCATCTCCTTTCAATGTACTCTTTCGGTCTAACGGCTCTCTCTTCTGAGTATAACAGTGCACTCGCAATATTGCCGCAATTACTGTTAAATTCACCCAAGACTGTTTTGGTTTTCCTGTATGCTGAATCAGTATTTCGACGACCATTTCTTTGTCGATTTCTTCACTTTTTTCTTGCAGCCATTTCGCCTATTTATTTATTTTCTAAGTGACTTATACTGCTGTATTCAAGTCTTGTCCCTGAACATTTCTGTACCTCCTTCGTCTACCACTTTTGTAGTTATTCTGTTACCCAATATTTCTTCACCATTACTTTCCTTTTATCTATGTTTTGTCTGCGATTACTCTTTTAGAAATGGACGTTTCACTTCAACAGAACTACGTACTGAGGTATTCATTATCGCTGTGCCTATAGCCATAAAGAATTTCAAATGCATCTGATCATTTCTCAAGTATTTCAGTGGTCCACATCTTTTCACACTGATTCTTCTCGACGAGTCTCTTAAACTTCAGTCTGCTCTTGGCATAATATCCGGTTTCAGTATTCAAATTAATATCCTTCTTTCCTTGTTAATTATGTTTTACACCCTGCCGGAAAAAATTAGTACATCTGGAACGACGATGTCGATTGTGATCCGATGACGATATATACACACTCGTGTTTCCGACCGTCAACTGGGCGAGTTTTAAAGCAGTCAAATTGTGGCCTTTCGGGTGGCCAGATAGTCTTCTCGGAGAACTGTCGCACGAATGCTGCGCCAGTTGTGCAACGATGCTGGTATCACTGGTGACGAATATTCTCACACCCACAGGCGATGTTATGGACGTACACGAAGGCGCCCTCACTCATATATGCAGAGAGAAAGTGGTTCAAGTTGTTTGTAGAATTACTCCCAAGTATATAAGGCTGGATACGAATACTGATGCTGATCCACTACACATGATATGGTCTCTCATTGATATTCTTCCTCTTCGTTTAAATATCGTAACTTTCACCTTTGAGCTGTTTATTTCCATTGAATGCCCACTTACAACAGAAAACTATTACTTAGTGCTGTCAGAGGAAAAGCCAAGTATCACACTAGCAGTACTTCCCAAATAAGCAATACACCTATTATGTTACTCCTGTGAAAGGATTTGGAAATGACCATGACTGTACTTAATGGATAAGGTATCGGACGGAATCTCGCTTCTCAAAAAGATTACTATTGAAAGAAAGCAATAATACAACAAACGGGATTCGAACAAAGGTTCTATTAATTTTAAGTAAAATTCAGCTACTCAAGGAGAACAATCGCCAACCTAATTAGGCTAATTTGTACCAGGTATTGTTTACAGAGAAAGTTAACTAGCGATATTTACTTCACTTGATACAGAAATACTGTTTTTGCTTAGAGAACACGAGACAATAGTACAATTTAGCAAGCAATATACCAGTGTAGTATGTAGGAAAGCAGGGCACTGCGGCTGCTGGAGTGGAAACACTGGGTCCAGTAGAGAATAAACCTTTTAATTTTAACTTAGTCCGAAAGACATAAAACAATCTTCCCCTCTTTTTTAAAAAAAATTAACAGCTGTTAAACAACAATATTATCGTTTCTCCCTTATCTTTGCTCCACTGGCCCTTGGCAAGATACGATTGTTCCTCAGTCTTATAAAAACAATTTCAGACAACCATCAACATCAAATTATCACGTAACAGCAACAAAAATTGCTTTTGATCACTCAATTTAAGGAGCCATTCGTTCTGAAAGATCTGCGCATCACAACTAATAATAAAGGAAAATCGTCATATGAACATTGCCTTACTCTGATCTCAGTCTCAATAAGGTCAAATTAATAGGTGGGGAAGCATTCATTTTGCAACCAGGCACAACCATACTTCTAAAAACGTTTCTGGTGACCATACGTTAAACAAATTACCATAAAACAAGTTACAGCTGAACATGAAATCCTGACTCCCACCACACGGCGTAAATCAGAAAACAATAAACTCCTTTCCTGTTTCACAAATTTTCATCTTATGGGCAAATTACCATTACTAATACTAATAGCAAGAGCAAAAAACTTTCTTTCTGAGGTTACATGCTCGTTGTGCGTGGCCGGTACAACAGTTCAAGTCGCTTAGCCAACTTGGTCACACAACCGGATACCACGCCCTACGCAAGACGCTTTGACTATGAACAGCTAGATCTATAACATAAGAAAACACTATTAGCACACAAAAGCTGCTACAGCAGCTAAACCTTCCTACATCAGCCAGTAGGCAATTTACAACTTTGGGCACTGTCGTGAAGCCGGCCGGGGTGGCCGACGGGTCTAGGCGCTACAGTCTGGAACCGCGCGACCACTATGGTCGCAGGTTCGAATCCTGCCTCGGGCATGGATGTGTGTGATGTCCTTAGGGTAGTTACGTTTAAGTAGTTCTAAGTTCTAAGGGACTGATGACCTCAGAAGTTAAGTCCCATAGTGCTCAGAGCCATTTGAACCATTTGAACTGTCGTGAACAAGGCCGCTAGTGATTAAATTATCAGTGCAGTTATAGCTAGTGCTCGTATTCCAAATTTAAATGTGCCACAGACTACTAATTTTGCACCTTTAACTTTCAAATATGGTATTCTCACAACAGCGCCTTTTATAAATGGCTTAAACAACTCTAGAAATATTAACGACCAAACAGGCCTGAACTCTGGGTCGACAGTATTTGTTTAACATGTCACCTGGTACAGTCCCACAGTAACAACAAAATTTTTGCATCTCTCAGCAGAGATATCACACCAAGAAATACGTTTCTTTAGCACAACAAGAAAGTACAGTCAATTTTCACTCTTAATCCTACGTTCAGAACAGTCGAGGCTCGATCAGAACTAAACAACAAGCTTAGACGAGGTACAAAATTGATACAACTATTAAGGCTGGACAGAACGGTTCTCTTGCCCTAACAGCGTAGAGCACGAGCCCGCTAGACAGTCGGTTGTGGAGCACAGAACGTGGCTCGCCGTTTAACCTCAATTCGAGCAGCGCAGCAAGGCAGAAACTCCCCCTCTTCCCTGCTCCGGCTACGGCGGGCGCAGATAGACCTCGACAGCAACCACGTCTGCTTCACGCCTCCAGCCAGACATCAGTTCCGCCACTAGGAAGTCGCACGCCACGTTGTTCCACAGAGCCGTGTTCAAAAACTAACCGCCGTGCCACTCACTGCCCAATCTCCGGTACCGACAGCCCCTCGCCTTCTATTCTTGTCAGAGCATGTTCTTCGATAAGTGCCGAAGTGATAAGGAATACCATTCAATCCATGATAATAAGATTGCAGCACTGCATTGATACCAATGGTCATCACTTCTAACACCTTCTGTAAATGGACGTTCATGCCACCTTTTTGAACTTCGTTGACCTTCAAAGACCTTACTGTTATACATAATTGGATTCGTCTCGATAGCTGCTATCGGAAAATAAGTACCAAACTAAAGCATCCCATTTAGAAAAAAAAGAAAGGTTGACCTTCATATCTCTGACACAACCCCACCTAGCAACAAAAACCCAACGTCATATTGCCAGCCTGAGTGGGCGAGCGGTTCTAGGCGCTACAGTCTGGAGCCGCGCGACCGCTACGGTCGCAGGTTCGAATCCTGCCACGGGCATGGATGTGTGTGATGTCCTTATGTTAGTTAGGTTTAAGTAGTTCTAAGTTCTTTGGGACTGATGACCTCAGATGTTAAGTCCCGTAGTGCTCAGAGCCATTTGAACCAACGTCATATTATGGCTCCCATTGTTCCATGCAACATTTGTCCCACAAACTTTTCAGCTACTATCATACTTTCGGAGTTATTCTAAGTGTCAGTAGTTAGTGAGTCACCCTGTGTACTGTCATACGCCTAACGTTTGCTGTAAGTTTTAATTTAGCCTCACGAATGTGTCTGGATTACAGATTTCCCAATAGTTAGTGTCCTTATGTTTCGCAGTCTTTAGTACTTTACAATAGACATTTCATGCATAAGATCACAAAATCAGCTATAAATCACTACAGATAATGCGGAAAGCGTACTGCGCTGAACAATTGCCGCGAAAGGGGAATCCCACATGTGCGTTTTGTATCGAACAGCCGAATGACACCAGCTGAAAGGCTCATTTAACAAGCAAATGAATTCATGTATGACACTACAAATCGGGCTTGTAATGAAATCGTGTTAATGCTTGTACACGATGCACCAATTCCAACAGATGGAGACATTTACTTCGACGATGTATTCAAATCTCTCGAACGCTTGCTGAAAGCGCCGGACACCGTTTCAGCAAACAGGTTTATCAAACGTAAAACTAGTGGTTGTCATTGTCGATACCTTCTGGCAGAGCATTTCTTTAGTATTTGAGGGCTACATAGCGGCATTTTTAGTCAAAAATGTACTACGCTATAGTGATCAGGAGAAATCAAACATCGGTATTTCAGTTGCAACAGTTTATTTGGCCAGTTTGTTTGGCCGCTAGATGTTCTTATACATATATTTTTATCATTGTGTGATTTGATGAGTGTTTGGATCCTATCCAAAGTAAGTTTAGTTTGATGAGTTACACTAAGCGCATCATTCAAAATACGTTATATATATATATATATATATATATATATATATATATATATATATATATATATATATATATATATATATATGATGGTATGATTTTACGAGTGTTTGGATACTATCCAAAGTAAGTCTAGTTTGATGGGTTACATTACGCGCATCATTCAAAATAGCGTCATAGTCTAAAGCTGCGGTATGATAAATACAAAACAACGTGACATTTTAATCCATCGTTTGGGAGCCATTATTTGCAGAATATCATCATTCAAGTGAACTTCGATAGGTGCGGGAGAGTATTGTGCGATGAGTATAGTTTACCTATTAACATATGACGTTCGCTGGTCAGAGCTGAAGTCTAGTGACCGATTTTAGAATCACATGACGGAATACACACTAGACTGCCATAAGCAGTTTCCGACATTTTCTACTGTTTTTGTTGTTGTGAGGCATGAGCTTGAACATTGTGCAGTATTTATAAATATTTCGAGTTATAACATTTATTTGCTAAATGATACATTAAAACTATTTCCGAGAAATTGCTAATTCTTCACTTACAGAATTTTATGGTAGGTAAAATTAATTATATTATTAAAAGTGATTGTACAACCTGTATACGTTTAAGCCATGCTTTGTCAGGCGTGCATCATCATTTAGGACTTCATGAAACGGAAGGAGATCTGCTATCGAGGAACATGGGATATTTTTAAATGAATTGAGGTTCTTTAATGTCTTTAGAATTCCACCAGTTTTGAAAATGGAAAATTGTGTTGGTTTGCAATACTCTCTGTCTCAAAAAGTATTCAATTTGCTATCCTTTTTTTTTAATGCACCTACTTAATTTTATACCATTTACTGATTATTGGTGTGTAATAGAGTAATGATGTAACAGAGAGACTATTAAATGTAATTTTCCAGATGGAAATATTAGATACGCGAACACGTACTGTGGAATATATTTTCAAATTTGAAAAAAACTTTACATTCAGAATAACTTTTTTGATTTCGGAAAAAGACTGCGGCACATGAAAAGTGGATGCTATCATTTGGAAATGGAATTAGAAAATGTATTAAACTTCTGTTAATGGGCTGGCTGTTATAAGGTACAACGTTCTCCCCTATTATAGACATATTACCACGTCCCAATCCGTCAAATAATAATATAGTATGGATACTGTAACGGGAACACTTGATAACCCGAAAACGTAATATTGAGATGAAGTTGGATTGGCTCCTTCCATCTCTCTGCCCGTCTTATGTGGCGATGCGTGCATTGATGACTTCATTCTTCGATCTTTTCCTAGTATTTAAGCGCTCACCTCATAAAATTTGAAAATATCGATGACTGTTACTGCAAGAGTTAGTTTTATAACGTTCTATTAGGAGTTCTCTTTGAATTACTAAGATCTTAGAGACTGTCAACAGCAATGAAAGGCAAAATAAACTCCAGTTTCAAGAATAATGTAATAGTTCCAGTAGCAGACAATTCAAGTGCCGACACGTGGCCAGGCATTACCGAACTGTCAATTTAATAAGTTATCATTACAAAATGCTAACCCAAAATATCTGCGAAAGAATGGAACGACTGATAGAACCAGACGTCGGGAATAATCTGTTTGGGTTCCGAAAAAAATGTAGGGATGTTCAGGCAATACAAACCCTACAGATTAGTTAAGAAGATTAGTTGTAGAAAAACAAAGCCATATTTATAGCATTTGTAGATTTATGGAAAGTATTTGACAAAGTTGACTGGTACACATTCTGAAACCCTTGACGTGCCAAGCAAGCATAAATTACAGAAAGAGAAAGGTTAACTACAACTTGTACAGGAAGAGAATGTAGCGCACGAAAGAGAGAGAGTGACTTAGAAGGAAACGAGAAAGGATTGTAGTCTAATGTCTACGTTATTCCAGCTGTACAAATAGCAATCAGTAAAGAGGACCAAGGATTTTTTTGAGTCTCACTCATCTGACTGGTTTGATGCAGCCTGCCACAAATTCTTCTCCTGTCCCAACGGCTTCATCTCAGAGCAGTAATTGCAAACTATGTCATCAATTATTTGGTGGAAGTATTCCCGTCTCTGTTTTCCTCTACAGTTTGTACCTTCCTTACCTCCCTTCAGTAACAAGGGAGTTATTCCCTGGTGTCTTAACAGATGTCCTACCATCCTCTCCTTTCTTCTTGTTAGTGTTCTCCACACATTAGTTTCCTCGCCGATTCTCCGGAGAACCTCCTCAGTCCTTACCATAACAGCCCATCTAATTTTCAACATTCTTCCGTACCACCACGTCTCAAATGCTTCGATTCTCCTTTTTCAGTTTTTCCCACAGTCATGTTTCACTACCACACAATTCTGTGCTCTAAACGTACATTCTCGGGAATTTCTTTCTCAAATTACGGCCTTTGTTTGACACTAGTGGACTTCTCTCGCCTAGGAATGCTGTTTTTGCCAGTGCTAGTCCACATTTGGTGCCCTCCTTGCTCCGACCGTGATTGGTAGCCGACCGTCAGGTAGCAGAATTGCTTAACTTCATGTAATTAGTAATCACCAATCCTCATGTCCAGTTTCTCACTGTGGATCAAAGATACATTTGAAAAATAATTACAACTCGCAGAGGAGAAGTAAAAGCTTTAAGGTTTACGTGTGATACTTATTCTGTAAGAGGTGACGATTGACTTGATAAATCAGTTGAACGGAAAATATAGTTTCTTGAAAACAAGATAGAGTAAAACAACCGTTGTCGAGTATAGTCGAATGAAGGCGCCTGATGTGGGAAGAACTAAAATAGCAAATGATACTCTGAAAGTGGTAGATGCACGGACCAGGCATACAGATTTAAGAAAACTTAGTGATCAACTTCACACAAATACACTCCTGGAAATGGAAAAAAGAACACATTGACACCGGTGTGTCAGACCCACCATACTTGCTCCGGACACTGCGAGAGGGCTGTACAAGCAATGATCACACGCACGGCACAGCGGACACACCAGGAACCGCGGTGTTGGCCGTCGAATGGCGCTAGCTGCGCAGCATTTGTGCACCGCCGCCGTCAGTGTCAGCCAGTTTGCCGTGGCATACGGAGCTCCATCGCAGTCTTTAACACTGGTAGCATGCCGCAACAGCGTGGACGTGAACCGTATGTGCAGTTGACGGACTTTGAGCGAGGGCGTATAGTGGGCATGCGGGAGGCCGGGTGGACGTACCGCCGAATTGCTCAACACGTGGGGCGTGAGGTCTCCACAGTACATCGATGTTGTCGCCAGTGGTCGGCGGAAGGTGCACGTGCCCGTCGACCTGGGACCGGACCGCAGCGACGCACGGATGCACGCCAAGACCGTAGGATCCTACGCAGTGCCGTAGGGGACCGCACCGCCACTTCCCAGCAAATTAGGGACACTGTTGCTCCTGGGGTATCGGCGAGGACCATTCGCAACCGTCTCCATGAAGCTGGGCTACGGTCCCGCACACCGTTAGGCCGTCTTCCGCTCACGCCCCAACATCGTGCAGCCCGCCTCCAGTGGTGTCGCGACAGGCGTGAATGGAGGGACGAATGGAGACGTGTCGTCTTCAGCGATGAGAGTCGCTTCTGCCTTGGTGCCAATGATGGTCGTATGCGTGTTTGGCGCCGTGCAGGTGAGCGCCACAATCAGGACTGCATACGACCGAGGCACACAGGGCCAACACCCGGCATCATGGTGTGGGGAGCGATCTCCTACACTGGCCGTACACCACTGGTGATCGTCGAGGGGACACTGAATAGTGCACGGTACATCCAAACCGTCATCGAACCCATCTTTCTACCATTCCTAGACCGGCAAGGGAACTTGCTGTTCCAACAGGACAATGCACGTCCGCATGTATCCCGTGCCACCCAACGTGCTCTAGAAGGTGTAAGTCAACTACCCTCGCCAGCAAGATCTCCGGATCTGTCCCCCATTGAGCATGTTTGGGACTGGATGAAGCGTCGTCTCACGCGGTCTGCACGTCCAGCACGAACGCTGGTCCAACTGAGGCGCCAGGTGGAAATGGCATGGCAAGCCGTTCCACAGGACTACATCCAGCATCTCTACGATCGTCTCCATGGGAGAATAGCAGCCTGCATTGCTGCGAAAGGTGGATATACACTGTACTAGTGCCGACATTGTGCATGCTCTGTTGCCTGTGTCTATGTGCCTGTGGTTCTGTCAGTGTGATCATGTGATGTATCTGACCCAAGGAATGTGTCAATAAAGTTTCCCCTTCCTGGGACAATGAATTCACGGTGTTCTTATTTCAATTTCCAGGAGTGTAGTATTACTTGTTTTATTTCTTAGCAGGACATGATCGTATGAGTTGAATCCTCGGTAACTATGACGGATATTTATGTCATAAAATGATGACTTTCTAAGAAGCCAAAACCAGTAATGATACTATTTGTCTGACCGCGGGCTGAAAAATACAATGAAAGAATTAAGAAGCCGAGTTTTGTTACTTGGCCAGGAAAATAATTGATGAGGTCAAATGTAAAGACTATATAAAATATACACTGGCTACAGCAACATAAAGCCTTTCTGAAAATAAGAAATAACAACGAATATAAATCTGTTAGGAAGTAGTTTCAGAAAATTTTTGTTTGAAGTGTAGCTTCACGTAGAAGCGAAATGCGGACGGTGGAATGCACAGTGAAGAAAAGAACGGAAGTTTCAGAAATGTGGTTTGGCAGAATAATTCTCAAGATGACACAGGTAGAGCTGATAACCCAGTCAAATCGTGAAGAAAAGGGCGTCATGTCACAGCTTGACGAAATAAAGGAATAGGTTGACAGAGCACATCACAATGCATCAAGGATTAGTTCATTTGATAATGAAGGGAAATGAGTGAGTGTCCTGAAGCGAGGGGCGGAGAGGAGGGTTATAAGACGACGTCTAGGCTTGACTGCAATGAGTAAGTTCGAATGGACGAACGCGGCAGAAGTTAGAGATGGCGAGACGTTCTCATAGTAGAGTGGTGTGGGCAGCTTCACCAGTCTACTCCTCGAACTGAAGAGTGCCATGGCAGGTTGGATGCCCTGGTGTGGAACGCAGACATACAGGTGTACGATACGCGGATATTGTAGAGCTTAAGCGAAAGGAGCCGGTTGCTATGTGAAGATGAAAAAAATATCCCCTGAATATTGTAGGACACACCGTATGAGATATCTCTGATTTATTCAGTATTATCCTGTGTCAGAGCTTCAGTTGTTAAGACATTCTGACAGGTGTAGTGGGTCGAGTCTGCAGTGTGGAAAGAAAAATCATATTCTAGTGCGCATGCTTCTCCAGGAAGTTACGGTGTTCTGAACAAAAAGTGCATGTCTTGCTCTAATGCAACTAGCTGTCAGCTCAGTCCTTGTGGGGAAGACCAACAAATGTCATTCGTGAGCACGATATTGACATCTCTTTTTTTATCAAATGTAAATCATTATAAATGGGCCACATTTAGTTATTTATGATGTAAATTGACGCAGAGAAACGATTAAATATTTCGAGAAATATGAATATGTTACGCGCACCAAATTCATTACGCGCAAAAGTGAGAGAACTGAACGCTGTGGTATCGGATGAAACAAGTGTTTTTGATGTACCTGAGCAGTTTCTCTCCGAGTGCAACGTTCAGCTGCGTTGAATATCAGACGAGAGTTGTGCATGGGCGACAGCACCAAAATCACATTCAGTGCTCGGTATGCAAGTACCTCAGTACATGTCAAGCAGACGAATCTTAAATAATTTTTCTGCGATATTGCCCCGTGTAAGTGCAGGAATATGTTTATAACAACAGATTTTTTTTAAGTACTTACTTGCTTTTATTGTAATTCGCGTGCATGTGATCTGTCTTTTATTATTCATTGTGATGAAATAAAAATAGCTCTTTCGTTATGCTTCTGCTTGTCTCCCCCACTAGCCTATGTCTCTGTTTTTCTTTTTTTTTTTTTCATTCTCTTTTATTAAGCTTCCCAACCGCTTGAAACTCTACATCCGTATCTGCATATACACCCCGCAAGCCACCTCACGGTGTGTGGCGGAGGGTACTTCGTGTACCAGTGTCATTTCCCCATTTTCCTCTTCCAGTGGCGTATGGTTCGCGAAAAGAACTATTACTGGTAAACCGCCGACCCTCTTTAATTTTATCTTCACGGTCTTTTCACGGTATGTACGTAGGAAGGAGCAACAGGATGACCGACACTCTAAAAACACACACGTTTTAACTGTGATGCAGAATGCCGGTCGTGCCGCGTCTTCCACTGGAGTTGACTGAACTTTTCCGTGACACTTTCGCGCTTACTAAATTAACCTGTAACGAAACGTGTTGCTTTTCTTTTTCACATCTCTATTTCCTCTATCAGTCTTATCTGGTGCGGATCCCTGGCTAACGAGCAGTATTCAAGCACTGGTCGAAAGAGCGCTTTGTAAGATACCTCCTTTGTTGATGGACTACATTTCCTTCATCCATTCTGCTTTCAGTTGCAATACTTCTTTGTAGACGTACATGTGAGCATCAAGTGAATACGTGTCTAAAAGTAAGCTGCAGGTGTTTCGACAGCAATGAAGTCTGTTTGCAATAATATTCCCGCCACCAAATATTGTTACAACATTGAGTAATATCGCTTAAAGAAGCCAGTACACTAAAATTGTCGTTAACTGCCTGCGGCGGAAAGAGAGCCGAAACATTAGAGAATGATTATACAGCGAGTTTCGACTTTTTTTGTAACTGTAACAACACATATGTTGAGTTCTGTTAAAACATTGTGATTTGGAGTGTTAATACACACATCAGTAGTGGACTTTTGCCAAAACTTGGTTCAGGGATTGATGTGATACGTCAATGTTATGCCGTCAACTTCCCTAACTCAATTTTGAAATTTTTTGCAAATATTGAGTTTTGAAAAACGGCCCCCTATTATTCCCTTTTTCCACTCCTATGGAGTGCTTCTCTTTTTTCACGCAAATTTCTTCATTCAATAGGCCCATTGTATCCCCAATTTAAATTTACAACTAATTTCTTATAAAGTAGCTAGAAAAGTCGTTGCGCATTATTCTTATTCGACGTCTGCAATTTTGTACCACAAAACAAACAGTGAGAGCCTATTTGTTTTTCAATAAAAAAGTAATTTTCTTCCTGATGTAAACTGACTTCATCAGATTTTCATTTTGAGTTTCTTAACTACACCTTGGCGATTTTCTTCTCGATAATTGTGCATTGTTAGTACGAACGAGGCATTGGCAGAGACAATAACACTAACACACTAAATCAACAGACCCCACTGCCGTGCGCGTGTCGGTTTGAAAACATCAGTACTCGAATGTACAGGGAGTTGAAGGGGGAAATCCGCGGCTCGCTAAGGTTGAGATTTGGGTGGGAGAGAATTGAGTTACAGGTACTGTGAGAGCGTCCACGCCCACATTGTCGCATTTACCTAGCCCTAGATTACAGTATTTATTATTTTAATAAATGACCTCGAATGATTTGTTACCTTATAAGGTGGCGTCATTATTTTTCGAATACAGGCCCTCTTTGTTTTTAATTGTGAGATTAAAAGCTTATTGCAGCACTTCATCAAGTGTGAATGCTAATAAGTACTTTTTAGAGACTAAGCATTTCGGAATTTTACAGCTTATGGAAGTCACATTCCTGAAATTTCACAAAATTTTATATTTTTTACATCTGGAGAGTACATCATGCAATGTTGGTGTTGTGATGTGTACTTAAAATGAAAAATTTTGCAGATGTTATTGGCAGTTTTTATTATTATCCACCAAATTACAGACAACTGCCATTTGGTTCAGCAAGTAAACTCACTATCTCTAACAATTTTTAATTTTTTGTTTACGTTACTATACATAAGAAATTAAAGAGTCCCTAACATCTTCCATGTTTACTGTTAATATTTACAGTTAGTATTCAAGAATAATTTTTACAATTAATGATTTCAATTCATCATTAAGATGAGGAACTACAGTTAAAGAATCACTAGATTTAATATATTTGCTGTTTATTGATTGCTAGACCAATCTTCAATGCTATTTTTCGTAGTTCTGTATTTCTCACTGAAATCCACAGTTCAAACCAAATTGTCACAAAATTGACATTAATTTCGTAATCTTATTGCAGCCAGTTCTATTATTAAAGTATTTTTATAGTATTTATGTTAATTTTTTACCTACTTCTCTGCTGGTACTAGTCCTTTTTAAACAAACTTCAAGAAATTTCTGTTAGATCTTTCTTAAATGCCTAATGTTTTGTGTTGGAACTAGTACTTTGTGAGCAAATTTCAAATTGCTTTGTAAGATATTTCTTAATATGTCTATATTCTTCTCTGTAGTGAGAAGATGTGTTTGGAATACTTCCCTTAACTTTCTTATATTATTCGATATTGTAACCAGTTCTCTTTTAAGATGTACTTTAAGCTATTTTTACAAGTCACTTGTTAATTTCCTTTTTTTATCTTTTTCTGTCATGTAAGTATTTATATTTTAAAGATATTTAGGTTATCCAGAAATATCTATAAATATTTAAATGCATTAATTGTTCTATGAAGTATAGGGTCTCAGTTTTCTATGCTTTAGATTATTATGTGTAGTTAAGTACTTATTATATTGTATAAAATATAAATTGTTGGGGCTCTGCTAAGAATATCTACAGCAATTATACAATATCCTCCATTGCCATCCAAATGTATTATTACACATATTAGTGAAAATTCCTCTAAAATTAACTCTGTTAACCATCTTCTGCACCTTCTGCCACATCATTTTATCTTTATTGCCCAAATGACATTTGTTGATTGCAATAAGAAGTCTGTTTGATTCTTCTACCAACGTTTGAACATTTGAATATATATATATATATATATATATATATATATATCTCTTTATCTCGTTATTTTTTGCTTGTAGATTCGAAATAATTACCAGTAAACCTTCTGTCTTGTCTAGAAATCTTTTCCAGTTTCTCACATTTCCAAATAAACTCACAATTTTGTGCTAAAAATTTCTTCCAGAATCCTTCTTTGTATTCTACAAGTCGCATGCCAGAAAATTTTTTCATTTTTAAATAGATTTTAGAAAAATTTTGTCATTAAAATCTGTGGTTCTATTACCAGGAGTGTTCAATAAGTAATGCAACACTTTCTTTCTCGACTATTTTCGGTTGAAGAAATGAGAAATTTGTTGTGAGACATTGTGGAATATTCCCGCTGCAGCCAGTGTATTTTCATGAAGTTCCTAGAGGCGGCAGCGCTGTACATGGAGTTCAAAATGGCGTCTGTAACGGAGTTGCGTCCCAAGCAGAGAAGTCATTGAGATTCTTTTGGCGCAAAACCAAAGATTCGCAGATATTCATAGGCCCTTGCAGAATGTCTACGGAGACGTCGCAGTGAACAAAAGCACGATGAGTCGTTGAATGAGGCATCTGTGGTCATTGCAACAAGATCTGTCAGACCTCATCCACATACAGCCCGGATCTCGCAGCTTCCGACATCCATTTGTTCGGCTCAAGGAAGCATGCATTCCACAGGAATCAGTACATGGACGATGCGGATGTTACTGATGCAGCATGACGTTGTGTCAATCGTCAATCGGTATAGCGGTATAATGCGGGCATACAGGATTTCTCAGTAAGCTGGCGTCAGAGTGTCGCACTAAATAGATTGTTGTTATTGTGGTCTTCAGTCCAGAGTCTGGTTTGATGGATCTCCCCATGCTACTCTATCCTGTGCAAGCTTCTTCATCTCCCAGTACCTACTGCAACCTACATCCTTCTGAATCTGCTTAATGTATTCATCTCTTCGTCCCCCTCTACAATTTTTAACCTCCACGCTGCCCTCCAGTACTAAATTGGTCATCCCTATATGCCTCAGAACATGTCCTACCAACCGATCCCTTCTTCTAGTCAAGTTGTGCCACGAATTTCTCTTCTCCCCAATTCTATTCAACACCTCCTCATTAGTTATGTGATCTACACATCTAATCTTCATAATTCTTTTGTAGTACCACATTTCGAAAGCTTCTATTCTCTTCTTGTTCAAACTATTTATCGTCCATGTTTCACTACCATACATGGCTGCACTCCATACAAATACTTTCAGAAACGACTTCCTGTTACTTAAATCTATACTCGATGTTAAGAAATCCCTCTTCTTCAGAAACGCTTTCCTTGCCTTTTCCAGTCTACATTTTATATCCTCTCTATTTCGATCATCATTAGTTATTTTGCTCCTCAAATAGCAAAACTCGTTTACTACTTTAAGTGTCTCATTTCCTAATCTAATTCCCTCAGCATTCCATCGTCCCCGTTTTGCTTTTGTTGATGTTCATCTTATCTCCTCTTCTCAAGACACTGTCCATTCCGTTCAGCTGCTCTTCCAAGTCCTTTGCTGTCTCTGACATAACTGCATTAAAGTTTTTATTTCTTCTCCATGGATTTTAATGCCTACTCCGAATTTTTCGTTTGTTTCCTTTACTGTTTGCTCAATATACAGACTGAATAACATTGGAGATAGGCTAAAACCCTGTCTCACGTCCTTCCCAACCACTGCTTCCCTCTCATGCTCCTGGACCCTTATAACCGCCATCTGGTTTCTGTACAAATTGTAGATAGCCTTCCGCTCCATGAATTTTACCCCTGCCACCTTCAGTATTTGAAAGAGAGTATTCCAGTCAACATTATCAAAAGCTTTCTCTAAGTCTCTAAATGCTAGAAACGTAGGTTTGCCTTTCCTTAATCTATGTTCTAAGATAAGTCGTGGGGTCAGTGTTGCCTCACGTGTTCCAATATTTCTACGTTATCCAAATTGATGTTTCCCGAGGCTGGCTTCTACCAGTTTTTCGATTCGTCTGTAAAGAATTCGCGTTAGTATTTTGTAGCCGTGACTTATTAAACTGATAGTTCGGTAATTTTCACATCTGTCAACACCTGCTTTCTTTGGGATTGGAAATATATTCTTCTTGGAGTCAGAGTATTTCTCCTCGCTCTCCCAAGGCTGGCAGTAGTTCTAATGGAATGTTGTCTACTCCCAGGACCTTGTTTCGACTTAGAACTTTCAGTGCTCTGTCAAACTCTTCACGCAGTATCATACCTCCCATTTCATCTTCATCTACATCCTCTTCCAATTCCATAACATTTTCCACAAGTATACCGCCCTTGTATAGACCCTCTATATACTCCTTCCACATTTTTGCTTTCCCTTCTTTGCTTAGAACTGGGTTTACAACTGAGCTCTTGATATTCATAGAAGTGGTTCTCTTTTCTCCAAAGGTCTCTTTAATTTTCCTGTAGGCAGTATCTATCTTACCCCTAGTTACATATGCCTCTACATCCTTACATTTGTCCTCTAACCATCCCTGTTTAGTCATTTTGCACTTCCTGTTGATCTCATTTTCGAGACGTTTGTATTCCTTTTTTCCTGCTTCAGTTGCTGCCTTTTTATATTTACTCCTTTCATCAATTAAATTCAATATATGTTTTGTTACCCAAGGATTTCTCCTAGCCCTCGTCTTTTTACCCACATGATCGTCTGCTGCCTTCAATATTTCATCCTTCAAAGTTACCCATTCTTCTTCTACTGTAATTCTTTCCCCAATTCCTGTCAATCGTTCCTTTATGCTCTCCCTGAAATTCTCTACAACCTCTGGTTCTGTCAGTTTATCCAGGTCCCATCTCCTTAAATTTCCAGCTTTTTGTAGTTTCTTCATTTTTAATCTACAGTTCATAACCAATAGATTGTGGTCAGAGTCCACATCTGCCCTGGAAATGTCTTACAATCTAAAACCTGGTTCCTAAATCTCTGTCTTTCCATTATATGATCTATCTGAAACTTTCTAGTATCTCCAGCCTCCTTCCATGTATACAACCTTCTTTCATGATTCTTGAACCAAGTGTTAGCTATGATTATGGTCTGTGCAAAATTCTACCAGGCGGCTTCCTCTTTCATTTCTTACCCCCATTCCATATTCACCTACCACCTTCTCTTCCTTTTCCTACTATCGAATTCCAGACACCCATGTCTATTAAATTTTCGTCTCCCTTCACTATCTAAATAATTTCTTTCATCTCATCATACATTTCATCAATCTCTTCGCCTTCTGCAGAGGTAGTTGGCATATAAACTTGTACTACTGTGGTAGGCGTGGGCTTCGTGTCTATCTTGGCCGCAATAATGCGTTCACTTTGCTGATTGTAGTAGCTTACCCGCACTCCTATTTGTTAATTCATTATTAAACCTACTCCTGCATTACCCCTATTTTATTTTGTATTTATAAGCCTGTATTCATCTGACCAGAAGTCTTGTTCCTCCTGCCATCGAACTTCACTAATTCCTACTATATCTAACTTTAACCGATCCATTTCCCACAGAACGGATATTTTTTTCAAAAATAGGATTTTGGAAGTGAAAGAGTGGGGAATAATATGGTGTACTGGAATCCTGAATAAAACCAACCTGCTTTCAGGAAAAAGTAGTGCATTACTTACTGAACGACCCTCTTACTTTTAATTTCTGAACTTCCAACCTTTACCGGATAGTAATCTCTCTCTGTGCCATAAAAAAGATTTAAACATAAATCCTTCATCCATTACAATTCTCAAAATTTAATTTTAATAATTATGCTTTTGCTGTATCGTTTTGTAAGATTTATTGCTTTTACGTCATACTCTTCTCCTAGATCACCCGGATATGTAAAAATTCTTTCACTATTTATAGGAAATGCATTTATTCCATGAATTCCACTTGCATAAAAATTGATATACTATTTGCAAAAATAATTTCCAATGTCTTCCTTTGTTTCCTTAGTTTTTTTATTCTTTCCTATTAATTCCACGATATTCTACTCTTATACCCATTCTTCCCTTTTTGCTTCGTTATTTTTTCAAATTATTTATCTCTCTTCTTTATAGAAAGTAAATTTGTATGAGGGATTGGGTTAATTCCCGTCATTTGGTAAATAGAAGGTTTACTGGCAATATTAATTATTTCCTGCAACACAGATGGTATATTATTAGTAGTTTTTATTAAACCAAGTTCTTCTATGTGTGTATATTAAGGTGCTGCAGAAAAAAGTGTTGGATTAAGTAGAATAGTTCTCTTCTGCCTTACACAATAGTTCCAATTTAGCAGTTAAATTTTCGCTGGATCATCACACTATTCAACCCAAGGTGACAAACCAGCTGAATGTTTGCAGTTAATACGAGGGCTGTTCAATAAAGAATGATCATAATTTTTTTTTACAACATACCTTTACTCATCCTCATGATTCTGGTAGTCCTTCTTAAAGTAGTCTCCCATGAATGCTGTGCACTTGTCCCAGCATTCCTGCCAGTCTTCAAACACATGCTGGAAACTATTTTTTGAGATGTCCATCAAAATTGCCTCCGCAGCTTTCACCATTGCTTCTGATGATTGATAATGCCTCCCACGAAGGCGTTTATTCATGCTAGGAAATAGAAAAAAGTCACATGGGTCTAAATCCGGACTATAGGGAGGGTGAGAGATGCACTTCACTTTGATTTTTGCAAGATATTCAGCAACAACATTGGCAATATCCGGCCGAGCATTATCGTGGTGCAGTATCCAGCCTGCTTCCCGGAAATGTGGTCCTTTGCGCCTGATACGGACTTGCATTGTTTACGGATCATCCCTGTAGTATTGTCCAGTTACTGATGCGTGTGCAGGTACAACATGATGATAAACCATTCCATGAATATCAAAGAACGAGATGACCATAACTTTCCTAGCAGAAGTAACCACTTTTGCTTTTTTGCGGATGGTGATTGAGATTTCCACACTGAGCTTTGCTGTTTGCTCTCAGGATCAAAATAATGTAGCCAAGTTTCATAAGCAGTGATTACATTTGAAAGAAATTCCTGATATTCCTCTAGCATCAACTTTAGCTGCATGCAGACCTGCACGCTAATGTCCTTTTGTTCGGGAATCAACAGTCTACCCATCGCGCACAAACACATGTCATGTGCAATTTTTCTGTCACCAACGTGTGAGTGGTACCCAGTGATATATTCAGTATTTCAGAAAGTGATCTTAAGGTAATTCGTTGATCCTCTCTCACAATGACAGCAGTAGTGTTGATGTTTTCTTCCGTAAGAGCAGTATCTGGAGTAATGGACCCACCTTCCTTAGAAACTGATTGTCTACCCTCTTTAAACATTTCAAACCACCTTCTAGCTGTGCTGTAGGGAAGAACAGGCTCTCTGTACGCCTCCTGTAACACTGTATAGGCCTCAGCTGAAGATTTGTTGAGACGAAAGCAGAATTTCAAAGCCGGATACGCGTATTGTTCCTCGCGTGTTACCTCCACTGCAGCGCTAGGCGATACTGAACATGTCTGACCTTGCCTGCCTCTCACAGGCGGGAATCTACTACGGCATGTTTGTTGCACATTAAAGCAACAGATTTGCATAAGATTAAATTTTACCGCGAGAAATTATGACCATAAAAAAATTATGATCATTCTTTATTGAATACCCCTCGTATATTGCCATTCTGCTGCATCGTGTGGTAGTTCTTGAGCTTTTTGAACAAGTGTTCCGTAAGATAAGAAAATATATTTCAAGACCGGAGAAAAGTAGAGATCAGAATGCTAAAAAGAGAAAACAAAAGATAGGCTCTTGTAAATGATTAGCTGTAAACACGCACGAAGACAGGAAATGGTATACCGCCATGATACAATACGAAAGGGAAACTAATGTATAAGAAATAGAGAATTTGGTGCAGCAATTTGTGCTCAACGAAATGTCGAGAAAACTTTAAGTTAAAACAATCACGATATATTTAGAGTAACAAGTATGAATGGGAGGCATATGAAATAGATCATTTTCTGTCATTAAGGACATTTATGACAACGGAGATCTAGTACTAGTAATAGCGGAATAGAATTTCATTTTCATTTCTATATACTTCCTACACGTGTTTAGATGAGTGGTTCATGACTGCACATACGTAATACTCTCAGGTTACAAAAGATATGGGATATCTCCTAATACCCTGTCGGACATTTTCCTGGCGTATTCCAGCAGTTCGTCGTGGCACGAACACAAGTCGTTGAAGGCTCCTGCAGAAATATTGAGCCAAGCTGCCTCTGTAGTGAAAGTGTTGCCGGTACAGGATTTCGTGCACGAACTGACCTCTCAACTGTGTCCCATAAATGTTTGACGAGATTCATGTCGAGCGATCTGGTGGCCAAATCATTCGCTCGAATTGTCCAGAATGGTCTTCGAACCAATCGTGAACAATTGAGGTCCAATGATAAGGCGCATTGTCATCCATAAAAATTCTGTCTTTGTTTGAGAACATGAAGTCCATGAATACCTGAAAATGGCATCCAAGTAGACGAACATAACCATTTCCAGTCAATGATCGGTTCAGGTGTACCCCAATACCCAGTCAGTTTCATGCAAACACTGCCCACGCCATTAAGGAGCCACCACGAGCTTGCACAGCGCCTTCTTGACAATTTGGGTCCATAGCTTCGTAGAGTCTGTATCACATGTGGACCCTACCAATTAAAACCAGAGCTCATCTGACCAGGTAACGGGTTTCCAATCGTCTGGTTCAACCGACATGTTCACGAGCCCAGGAGGAGCGCTGCAGGCGATGTCATACATTAGCAAAGGCACTCAAGTCGGTCGTCTGTTCCCATAGACCATTAACGCCAAATTTTGCCGCACTGTCCTAACGGAGACGTTCGTCGTGCATCACACGTTGGTCTCTGTGGTTGTATGACGCGGTCGTTAAGTGAACGCCGTCGGTCACTGCGTTGTCCTTGGTGAGGAGTAAAGCACACTCTTGACAGTATGGATCTCAGAATATTGAATTCCCTAATGTTTTCCTAAATGGAATGTCCCATGAGAACAGCTCCAGCTACCACTCCGCGTTCAAGGTTTGTTAGTTCCCGTTGTGTGCCCATAATCACGTGGGAAACATTTCCACATGAACTACTTGAGTAGAAATGACAGCTCTGTCAATGCACTTCCCTTTTGTACCTCGTATATGCGACACTACCGCCATCTGTACTGAGCGACGTGGCGCAGTGGTTAGAACGCTGGACTCGCATTCGGGATGACGACCGTTCAAACCCGCATTCCGGCCATCCTGATTTAGGTTTTCTGTGATTTCCCTAAATGGCTTCAGGCAAATGTCGGTATGGTTCGTTTGAAAGGGCACGGCCGACTTCCTTCCCCATGCTTCCATACTTCGATGGAACCGATGACCTCGCTGTTTGGTCCCCTCCCCCGAATCAACCAACCAACCATCTGTATATGTGCATGTCGCTATCCCATGACTTTTGTCATCTCATTGTACGTTCCTATCTTGTTTTCCTCTTAAATGAGGGTAGCAAAACTGGTTAATGAAGTTATTTTTCTTCTGTTCTGGCCTAAGTGTGGTTCATATTATCCAGTAAGAATGGAAATCATCTACACACAAAAGGTCAAATGGGGCAGCCCATGGACCACTTTTGTGCCTTAATGCTAGGACTCTGCTGGGACTCATTCACATCCATGCTATGCGTTGTCTGCTGCTGTTTTCATCTCCATATGGATTGGTTATGCTTTCGTGCGGGAAGATATTTGCTGTTGAAATCTGTTTTTAGAAGTTTATGATCTTTTACATCTATTATGTCTTTCCCTCTTCAAATAAATTTGAATAGTGCCACAGACTTGTTAGTTTCCTTACTTGCAATAAGTAGTAACCCTTACTTCTCTGTATTATTGAACTCCTGTACATTTGTTGGTCCGACTAAACCAGGGGAAAAAATTCACCGTTAGTGCAAAAACATTTGATTAAAGAGTAAAACACATACCAATTCACATACTCAATAAAAGAAGTCAGCACAATAGTCGTGTGGTGTCCTAGAACTGCCTTAGCATTTTATGTCTAGTACTCATGAACACCTTCTGGCGTGCGAAGAAAAATTTGCGTAAATTTCTCTGGCACAGTTCTCCGTCGCTTAGCAAGAAATTTATGTCAACGAAAAATTTTTCTTTAGCATGGTAGACGATTGTAAGAGTTCACATTGTGAAGCAGTTCATACCACAGACGAAGAAAGTGCCGTGAGAAATGAGAAACGAACACCAGCGCGCCGTGGGCACCTGGAATGGGCCACCTGTAATTAAAAACGTCGTGGGACACTTACTTCACAAAAGAGAGAATGGCATCTGCTTGCCCTAGTTGCAGGAACAGAGTAATTAATTATTTCTGTCATTTTTATAACTCAAGGCTGAAACGAAATGTAGAAAGCATTGAAACAGGGATGTAGCAGATCCAGAAGGTGACCTCTGTCAACTTTCTAAAAATGAAGGCACCAGAAAACCATAATTACATGGTATGGCGTATTCTGTGTGTGTACCTTCAAGAACAAATATGAAACAGAGTTGAGACTAATGAAAGAATCTGATGACAAGTACAGGACATAGAGGATAGCACATAAATATCTCTTCTTATCAGTGCAGCGATTTCGTTATTTTAGAGATTATTGTGGGCAAATGTGCCACAATTACTGGTTCGAGCTCTGCCAAGAAGCAATAAGATTAAGTGTAGGACTGCAAACTGCCGATGTTGACAATATCAAACACTGCAGTGCGTTATATTCTTGTGATTCTTTGATTTCCGTTAAAAGTAAGTGCATATTGGGCTGGACCCGTATATGGCTTTTCAAATCCCTATCCGGCTATATACATCTGGTTTTCCGTCGTTTACTTGAATCTCTTAAGCAAATGCTGCGATTGTTCCTTTGTAGAAGAAACATCCCATTTTCTTCCCAATTCAGAGTTTCCAATAACCTCAGTGTGAGCGGAACTATAAATCATGATCTTTCTTCCTTCTTTCATTTTCACATGTACCTTCCAAAGCGCCGCAGAAATTGTGTATGTGTGAGTTGTTAGTTAACCTTAGTCCCATCGCGTAACTATTTCGGCTCTAATAATAAATTTTATTAACAAGAAGTTTGCCTTTCAATGGGCTGTTTCCTGTTTCCATAAATCATTTAGAAACAACTTTTTTCAAAGTCAATATGACAATAAATAAAAAAATTATATATTAAAAACGCTAGGTAGATCATACACTCATCTTGTTTGATGGAACAGTAAAAAAATGAGCAATTTGAAATATAATTCAACAAACTGCACCAGCACATAAAATTTACTGTTGAGCAAGAAACTAACAATGGTATAAATTTCTTGGCTTTAAAAATTAGTAAATATAATGCTAAGCATAAATTTAAAATATACAGAAAACCGGTTAATACTGAAGTCACTATCTACAACTAATCATGTCATCTGAGCAACATAAATTTGCATATTGCAGGACAATGCTCAAAGGGAAAAACATTGGACACTGAAAATAAACTGCAAGGACTAAAACCAAAGACACAAATAGCTCTGTCACCATGAATAAACTTCACAAGAGATTAAAAACGAATACATTAACAAATATAGTTCTCTGAACACATCAAACCGCATTCACAGCCAAATAGCTCCTCAAAACTCTGAAATATATACTAATCACTGGAAAGGCATCAAATCAGGTTTCAAACTTATTCCGTGATAAAAATATCAAAATTGGTTTCTTTCTGCAAATTATAAAATGACAGGCAAAATTATTCGTAACCTAAAATCAAAGAATGAAATACAGGGTTATTACAAATGATTGAAGCGATTTCACAGCTCTCCAATAACTTTATTATTTGAGATATTTTCACAATGCTTTGCACACATATACAAAAACTCAAAATGTTTTTTTATCCATTCACAAATGTTCGATATGTGCCACTTTAGTGATTCGGCAGACATCAAGCCGATAATCAAGTTCCTCCCACACTCGGCGCAGCATGTCCCCATCAATGAGTTCGAAAGCATCGTTGATGCGAGCTCGCAGTTCTGGCACGTTGCTTGGTAGAGGAGGTTTAAACACTGAATCTTTCACATAACCCCACAGAAAGAAATCGCATGGGGTTAAGTCGGGAGAGCGTGGAGGCCATGACATGAATTGCTGATCATGATCTCCACCACGATTGATCTATCGGTTTTCCTTAAGAAATGCCGAACATCATGATTGAAGTGCGGTGGAGCACCGTCCTGTTGAAAGATGAAGTCGGCACTGTCGGTCTCCAGTTGTGGCATGAGCCAATTTTCCAGCATGTCCGGATACATGCGTGAAACTTGCCCGCACGCGTTCAACCGTTTCCTCGCTCACTGCAGGCCGACCCATTGATTTCCCCTTACAGAGGCATCCAGAAGCTTTAAACTGCGCATACCATCGCCGAATGGAGTTATTAGTTGGTGGATCTTTGTTGAACTTCGTCCTGAAGTGTCGTTGCACTGTTATGACTGACTGATGTGAGTGCATTTCAAGCACGACATACGCTTTCTCGACACCTGTCACCATTTTTACTCACTGCGCTCTCGAGCGCTCTGGCGGCAGAAACCTGAAGTGCGGCTTCAGCCGAACAAAACTTTATGAGTTTTTCTACGTATCTGTAGTGTGTCGTGACCATATGTCAATGAATGGAGCTACAGTGAATTTATGAAATCGCTTCAATCATTTGTAATAGCCCTGTACATTACAAGTCTGGCATTTATGAACTAAATTGTTCTGTGTGTCTCAGATTTTACATTGGACAAACTGGTAGGAGTTTTAATATAAGATATCGAGAACACATATATGCTCTCAGACTCAGCAATTTAAATAAATGAGCTTTCGCTGCTCACTTGGAAACATGGAGATAGGCACTGAAGAAAACTTAGCAGTCTCACATTTTGCGGATAAAGGAGTACAAATCAATTTGTTATAAGAATTAGAAGCATACAGTCACATTCGCAGTAAATCTGACTACATCCGAAAAGAGCAATTTGAATTAAGAAACTATATGTGCCTGCAAAAAATTTCGTACAACTATTATAATTTGTAATCATAGAAATAATAATTAACTGATAGAGAGAATATTCTTCCTTGGCTATTACCAGAAGCTTCGATATCTGAATAATTATATATATAGCTCTAAAATTATCTGTAGTATGTAGAGGTATACTGGCATTTGCTACAGATATATGTCATATCTGTACGCATATCATGTTCTTTGGTACATCAAATCGACAGCCGATGTAAACAAATGTATCCGCTATCTTGTATTTAGTTTAGATTACGGACCACCAAGGATCGAAAAAGAGAACGAAACTTCTCTCTTACAATATGTAAAGGAGATGTTTACATGAAGTAAGTACAATGTGTACAGTTTATGTACAATTTAAAACCTTTTTTAAACTATGTATTCGCTAAAACTTTGTTATTTTTAGAACGCAATGCAAACCTTTTGTAAACTGTATAATCACTAAAAGTTTGTTATTTTTAGGACACGTGTGAAACCTTTTGTAAACTATGTAATGAGAAAAATTTTGTTATATTTTAGGACATGAACGTAAAACTTGCCAAGAAATGAACGCTCCCGTCTGACGATGGGCTCTGGCGCAATACTGGTAACGATACAATAAAATCATTTCTAAAAATTTGTGGCTGGTTGCGCTGTTTCCTACAGAGTAACCACAGCAGCTTTTTACGCGCCTTGAAAAATAATGCCTATAAAGTAGTAATACCCGATATAGAACGGACGTACCTACTTTGCTCTCTCAAGACCTATTATTGTGTCATAAATCTCATTGTTAAGGAAGAACAGTTTTGTAATTCTTCACGCTTTCCTTGTGATATGTTAACATGTTGAATAATTGGGACTTCTGCTGGTTGTTCGCATCCTTTACGCATCAGCTGCTCCCTGAGAACCTGAAAAAGACGACGCGAACAACCGGCAGAACACCCGATTTTTGAACGTGAGACGAACAGTTTTAACTAAGGAAAAAATGACAATGACGGTTAATATAAAGAATACGTTGATGAGCCAAAATATTATGATCGCTGTCCACCGCGAGACTCAATGCCGCGTGCGGGTGTTGTGGGCACGAGACACGTTAAGAGAACTACATATGCAAAGCAGAGACTAAAAGGGAATCGTTCAACCGTTTTCGCGACGACTTTTTTTTTGTCATCAGACTTCTGTCTGCTTTGATGCGGCCCGCCACGAATTCCTCTCCTATGCTAACCTTTTCATCTCAGAGTAGCACTTGCAACCTATGTTCTCAATTATTTGCTGGATGTATTCCAATCTCTTTTTTCCTGTACAGTTTTTTGCCCTTTACAGCTCCCTCTAGTACCATGGAAGTCATTCACTCGTGTCTTAACAAATGTCATATCATCCTGTTTCTTCTCCTTATAGTGTTTTCCACATATTCCTTTCCTCTCTGATTCTGCGCAGGACCTCCTCATTCCTTACCTTATCAGACTACCTAATTTTCAACATACGTCTGTAGCACCACATCTCAAATGCTTTGATTCTCTTCTGTTATGATTTTCCCACAGTCCATGTTTCACGACCATACAATGCTATACTCCAGACTTACATTCTCAGAAATATCTTCCTCCAATTAAGGCCGATATTTGATATTAGTAGACTTCCCTTGGCCAGGAATGCCCTTTTTGCCATTGCTAGTCTGCCTATGATGTCCTCCTTGCTACGTCCGTCATTGGTTATTTTACTGCCTAGATAGCAGAATTCCTTAACTTCATCTACTTCGTGACCATGAAACCTGATGTTGAGTTTCTCGCTATTCTCATTTCTACTACTTCTCATTACCTTCGTCTTTCTTCTTACTCTCAATCCATACTGTGTACTCATTAGACTGTTCATTCCATTCTTCACTTTTACTCAGAATAGCAATGTCATCAGCGAATCATATCATTGATATCCTTTCGCCTTGAATTTTAATTCCACTCCTGAACCTTTCTTTCATTTCCATCTTTGCTTTCTCGATGTGCAGATTGAACAGTAGGGGAGAAAGGCTACATCCTTGTATTACACCCTTTTTAATACGAGCACTTCGTTCTTGGTCGTCCATTCTTATTATTCTCTCTTGGCTGTGATACATATTGTACATTACCTGTCTCTCCCTATAGCTTACCCCTACTTTTCTCAGAATCTCGAACATATTGCCCCATTTTACATTGTTGAACGCTTTTTCTAGGTCGACAAATCCAATGAACGTGTCTTGACTTTTTTTTAGTCTTGCTTTCATTATTAACCGCAACGTCAGAATTGCCTCTCTCGTGCCTTTACCTTTCCTAAAGCCAAACTGACCGTCATCTAGCGCATTCTCAATTTTCTTTTCCATTCTTCTGTATATTATACTTGTAAGCAACTTGAATGCATGAGCTGTTAAGCTGATTGTGCGGTAATTCTCGCACTTGTCAGTTCTTGCCGTCTTCGGAGTTGTGTGGATGATGCTTTTCCGAAAGGCAGATGGTACGTCGCCAGACTCATACATTCTACACATCAGCGTGAGTAGTCGTTTTGTTGCCACTTCCCCCAATGATTTTAGAAATTCTGATGGAATTTTAGCTATCCCTTCTGCCTTATTTGATCATTTGATCTTAAATCCTCCAAAGCTCTTTTAAATTCTGATTCTAATACTGGAGCACCTATCTCTAAATCTACTTCTGTTTCTTCTTCTATCACATCAGACAAATCTTCCCCCTCATAGAGGCTTTCAATGTATTCTTTCCACCCATCCGCTCTCTCCTCTGCATTTGACAGTGGAATTCCCGTTGCACTCTTAATGTTATCGTCTTTGCTTTTAATGACACCGAAGGTTGTTATGACTTTCCTGTATGCTGAGTCTGTCCTTCTGACAATCATTTCTTTTTCGAAGTCTTCACATTTTTCCTGCAGCCATTCTGTCTTAGCTTCCCTGCACTTCCTATTTATTTCATTCCTCAGTAACTTTTATTTCTCTATTCCTGAGTCGTCCTTTTGAAATATTTTATTGGCAGATCTAGATTTCAGCTAGAAACTAGCCGTTCTCAATGTACTACCATTTTTGATCAAACCATGTAATGCCTGTTGGGCGGGCTTCATCCACAGTTCATTGAGTATCAATTCAATTAGCTCACCAATAACTCAAACACTAAGTAATTCTTCATATTACACATTATTTTGATTGGCACTTGTAACATGACCATCCGCGTTCAAAGCTAGTGAGCCACTCCCTTCTTCCAGCCTCATTCCCAGTATAACTATCAGGTAACGAGCGGGAACCGTGTCAATTCTGATTGGCTGACCATACTCGCTGCCAATCAGAATGCTCGCTCATGATCGTACTCGTGCCAAAACTGGCCTGCACCAATCCTTACACACAGACGCATTTGCGTCAATCTGACACACAAATATTAAAGTAATGTTTAATAAACGAAAACGAAAAGACGATAATTCTGGAAATATTCTTTAGATACATGTTTGACTCCAGCTGACTTTTGGCTGCTCTGTTACAATAGCAATCACACCTAGACTTACGTCACCAGCAAAGTAGGTAAATCCCCTAGGATCATTTTCCCACGACAGGCTCGTGTAACTCTTGCAGGTTACTTAAGACGGTATATAGTGCAACATTAAAATTTGACGAATGTCCCACATACACACTCTCATTTGCTCACATTTACTTCCACAACAATATTAGACACAAATAATAATTTTGTCTAATTTTTATATTACTAAAATGAAAAATAATTGAAGTTTTAATATGAACATCTCTATTAATTAATCCTGCACCCTGAGAGTGATACCAAAAGATAAACTATTATAGTTCCTAACTAAATTTAATTCCCTAAGTGTCGGTTTTTGACTTCTTAAGTAATTTTTTTCTATCTCCGAAACTGTGATAGTTATAATGTTGAAATTTTTATACAATCTTCTCCTGAACAACAAAATATAGTGTACCGATTTTGAAAATGATTGAATAATATTTAATATCGTTTATTTAGGTTATTATAGGTGGCGAATGTACGCGTTCAGTAAGAGACATTGAATAGCTTTCCCACGGCAGGCAGTTCCAGAAGCACGTGTGTCTCTTGGGTAGGATGTTAGATGTCAGCCCCCAAATTTACATGCAGCAAGCTATCCTAAAACAAACGTTCGTTCAGAACAACTTGCGACGCTACAGATGGGACATGTGTTTAAGACAACAAGAAGTAGCTTCCATGGTACAGAGAGAGCTATAGAGGGTTAAAGGTAAAGGGCAAGGCAGTGAGCAGAATACATCCACCAAATAACTGAGGACATAGGTTGCAAGTGCTACTCTGAGATGAAGAGGTAGGCACAAGACAGTAATTCGTGGCAAGCCACGTCATACCAGTCAGACGACTGATGACTCAATAAAAAGACTCAAGGATAAACACTGGATCTACATCCGAAACCGCAATATTGACTTTCACAGGCAATGCTCTTACCAGTTTTTGTTTCTTTTTGTGTCATCATTTCTATGACTGATTTCATACGGCCAGCCGCAAATCTTCCCCTATGCCAAATTCGTCTCACTCTAGCACCTCCACCCAACGTCCTCAATCATTTGTTGGATATTTTCCATTCGCTGTCTTGACGTATAGTTTTAATCCTCTGCAGCTCCATTTAGTACCACGGAACTTATTCTGTTCAATCATTCTGTCCCTACTTCTTCTCAGGGTTTTCCATACATTCCTTTCCTCGCCGATTCCGCAGGGAACCACCTCATTATTTACCTTATCAGTCCACGTAATTTTCAAGATCCATCTAATTCGCCACATCCCGAACATTTCGATTCTCTTCTTTTCTGATTGTCCCAAATTCCATGACTGACTACCATACAATGCTGTGCTCCAAAGTACTTTCGCAGAAATTTCCTGCTCAGATTGACGGTATTTGATACTAGTACACTTCCTTTGGCCAGGAATGCCCTCTTCGCCTTACGTGTCCTCCTTGCTTTGTCTGCCGTATGTTATTTTGCTTCCTGGATAGAATTACTGCACTGCGTCTTCATCGTGATCCATAACTTAGATGTTAAGTTTAACGCTATCTTCATTACTGCTACTGTTCATTGCTTTCGTCGTTCTCCTGTTTACTTCTAATCCGTAGTGTGCGCCCATTAGACTGGCCAATCTATATAGCACGTCCTGCAACTCTTCTTCAATTTCACTGAATAGTGCTGGTGGTGTTAAGTTCCTGAGGGACCAAACTGCTGAGGTCATCGGTACCTAGGCTTACACACTACTTAATCTAACTTAAACTAACTTACGCTAACGGCAACACGCATACTCATGCCCGAGTGAGGACTCGAACCTCCGACGGGGCGAGCCGCACGAACCGTGGCAAGGCCCCCCAAGACAGCGCGGGTACCCCGCGCGGCTTTCACTGAGTAGGCCTCTATAAATTTCAACAGTGAGTCATTGATATCCTTCCACAATGAATTTTAATCCCCGCCCTGAACCTTTCTTTTATTACGGCCATTGCTCTTTCGATGTATAGACTGAACAGTAGTAGTGAGAAACTTCATCCCAGACATACACTGAGGTGATGAAAATCATGGAATACCCCCAATATCGTATCGGATCTCCGTTCGCCCGGTGTAATGCAGCAACTAGACATGGAATGGACTCAGCAAGTCATTGGAAATCCCGTACCGAAATACTGAGCCATGCTACCTCTGAAGCCGTTCATAATTGCGAGAGTTTTGTCGATGCAGGATTTTGTGCACAAACAGGTTTCTCGATTATGTCCCACAAATGTTCGATAGGATTCATGCCGGGCGATCTGGTTGGCCAAATCATTCGCTCGAAATGGCCAGAATGTTCTTCGATTAAATCACAAACAACTTTGGCCCAGTGACACGGCGAAATAATCATCAATAAAAATTCCATCGTTGTTGGGAACATGAAGTCCATGAATGGCTGCAAATCGTCTCCAGGTAGCCGAACATAACCATTTTCAATCAATGATCGGTACAATTCGACCAGAGGACTCAGTCAATTTCATGTAAATACGACCCACAACATTAAGGAGCCACCACCAGCTTGCAAAGTGCCTTGTTGATAAATAGGCCCATGGCCTCGGGGGACCTGCGCTACACTCGAACCCTATTGTCAGCTCTTACCAACTGAAATCGGAACTCATCTGACCAGGTGACGGTCAGGTCACAAGCCCCAGGAGAGGCACTGCAGGTGATGTGCTGTTAGCAAAGACACTCGCGTCGGTCGTCTGCTGCCATAGCCCATTAAAGCCAAATTTAGCCGCTCTGTCCTAACGGATACGTTCGTATTACGTCCTACATTGATTTCTGCAGTTATTTGACGCAGTGTTGTTTGTCTGTTAACTTTGACAACTCCACGCAAACGCCGCTGCTCCCAGTCGTTGAGCAATGACCGTTGGGCACTGCGTTATCCAAGATGAGAAATAATGCCTGAAATTTGGTATTCTTGGCACACTCTTGACACTGTGGACTCGGAATATTGAATTCCGTCACATTTTCCGAAATGGAATGTCCCAAGTGTCTAGCTACAACTTCAATTCCGCGTCCATGATCTGTTAATTCCTGGCCGGTGACCATAATCACGCTGAAAAACTTTTCATTTGAATTACCTGAGTACAAATGACAGTTCTTGCAATGCACTGCCCTTTTAATTCCTGTGTACGTGATACTACCGCCATCTGTATATGTTCATATCGCTATCCCATCCTAACACCTTGTTCTTTGTCGTTGATTCTAATTTTTCGTCTTGCTTCCAGTATGTATTGTATATTGTATATCAAACATCTTGTACCATCTACCATCGCCTAAAGCTTCTTCCCAGGTCGACAAATTCTCTGAATGTGTTTTCATTTTTCTTAAGTTTTGCTTTCATTATCATGCGCAACGCCAGAACTGCCTCTCTGGTGGCTTTACGGCTCCCAAAGCCAAACTGATCGCAACAAATCTCCACTCCTTGTCCGGGAAACAATTTTTATCTGATAGGAAGATTCAAAACAGCGCACATTCCACTTCAGAGTTGAAGATTCGTCCTGGAAATAATACCCTAAACGTAGCTATTCCATTCTCCGCAACGTTTTTGTTCCAGTAGTGGTGGTAGTCGAGCATAGACTGCAGGAGAGCATTTGCGTAGTTTGAAAAGTAGCAGACAGGTACTGACAGAAGTGAAGCTGTGAGGAGAAACCGCCGTGTCTGTTGAGTCATCTAGAGCGTTTTCCGCGAAAGATTGGTCTTTGGATCGTGTCCCGCCCGCCGCATAGTTTCATCTCAATTTGTTCGCTCCGAGTTACGTATAACTCCTTGTTTTACGATTAAGGTGGGTATTGTTTACATCTATATTCTTTTGTTCAGGCAATTCGAGTTCAGTAATTAGTTAGGAGAATAAGCAAATCATACATGTGTTTTATATGTCCTTCTGTCGACTGCAGAAATATTACGACTTTCATTAAACAACGTTCTACTTAGAGGCATCAGATGTATCTTACTTCTGTTCATACAAAGGTTCATATTTGCATGTTTTCTTGCTAGTTTATTGCTTCAAGCATTGAATTACTTCCTCCGGGCTGCGTATCGCATTATTTCTCATTTTGGGGAGTTTTATTGGTACCATAAAGCTGAACATTTTCAGATAACTTTATTTCACCATTAAAAAGTTCAAATAATGCATTACGTTTTCCATCGATATTCTTATCCAAAGAATGGACGGCACAGTTCAATCATTTGTATTCTACAATATACTTCGTTCGATTTTACAGACTTTGTTTCTTCAGTTACTGACACCCTTCAAAGAAGCAGTACAAACATTTCTTGGAAACTCTTAAGAGCCCAACTTGAAGGGCATAGTGGAAAACTTGAAAGCCAAGTTTAAATAACTGTGTTTGGAAGGACGCTTCCTTTAGTCATACTTCAACTACTATCGCAATATCCAAGTTGATGTATGAGGGACAGGGAGAAAGGTTAAATCTGCATGCCAGGGAGTTGCAGCGCAGATACGAGGAAGAATGGAACGACAGTCTTGCTATAGAATATTGCTGGATGTTACAAAGAGGTCAGGAGCGCCAAAGGAGGCTTCGAGAATACATGACAAAGTAAATTCAAAGAAATCTACAGGTAGACGTAAATTCATTTTGAAGTCTTCTGTTAGGTAAAGATATTCCTCTCAGCAAAACATAAAAAGAGGTGTTTGCTCATTATATGACTGATTTGCATTTGACTCTTAGTTGCTACTGAAATCGGCGTTAGAATCAAGTGAGATTTTAAAAACAATTTTCATTGTCCTAAAGATTGCAGAATCAGAACCAACTGATCAAGGAAAATAAAAAAATTCTTTTTAAATTCATCAAACCACTACCACATATCCTCCCATCCCCGCCCTCTTCTTCGCACACACACACACACACACACACACACACACACACACACACACGTACACTTCTTCCTACAAAGATTTCAAAGTATAAAAAGACGTAACTAATAATTACGCAGCACATTCATCACCAAAGTAAATGTGTGGAAATGAGTACAAAATGAAGAGTTGATTACAAAAGTCAAACAACAAAACAAGTAATTGAATAAATACTATTAAGGTTGTGTTTTAAAGGTAGAAACACATGTAGCACTTGTTGATCGGAACCTTGACGAGTTGACTCTAACCACTATGGGACTAAACATCTGAGGTCATCAGTCCCCTAGAGTTAGAACTACTGAAACCTAACTAACCTAAAACATCACACACAGCCATGCCCGAGGCAGGATTCGAACCTGCGACCGTAGCAGCCGCGTGGTTCCGGACTGAAGCGCCTACAACCGCTCGGACAACGCGGCCGGCACTTGACGAGTTCATTGTTTACACAGCAATTCGTTTATGACGGCCAAGCAAATGAACAATTTAGTGATGATTTTTGGCCACTCATGGTAAGGTCTACTAGTGGGGTTTAAGCGTGGAACAAATGGTAGATTGCCAGTGACAGAGGTCCAAAACCATCGCGACTCCTCTTTATCGGACTGAGTTTATGAAAACATATCGCCATTTCTAAATTTTTCGTTCATAACTTGCTGAACGGAGTATAAATATTTTGTTTCTGTGTGGGCTCACAGTGTAATTAGGCTGTTTAGATTTTTATGTTGGTAACGCCACGTAGCGCTCTACAGGATGTTACAAAAAGGTACGGCCAAACTTTCAGGAAACATTCCTCACACACAAAGAAAGAAAATATGTCATGTGGACATGTGTCCGGAAACGCTTACTTTCCATGTTAGAGCTCATTTTATTACTTCTCTTCAAATCACATTAATCATGGAATGAAAACACACAGCAACAGAACGTACCAGCGTGACTTCAAACACTTTGTTACAGGAAATGTTCAAAATGTCCTCTGTTAACGAGGATACATGTATCCACCCTCCGTCGCATGGAATCCCTGATGCGCTGATGCAGCCCTGAAAAGTGGCGTATTGTATCACAGCCGTCCACAATACGAGCACGAAGAGTCTCTACATTTGGTAGCGGGGTTGCGTAGACAAGAGCTTTCAAATGCCCCAATAAATGAAAGTCAAGAGGGTTGAGGTCAGGAGGGCGTGGAGGCCATGGAATTGGTCCGCCTCTACCAATCCATCGGTCACCGAATCTGTTGTTGAGAAGCGTACGAACACTTCGACTGAAATGTGCAGGAGCTCCATCGTGCATGAATCACATTTTGTGTCGTACTTGTAAAGGCACATGTTCTAGCAGCACAGGTAGAGTATTCCGTATGAAATCATGATAACGCGCTCCATTGAGCGTACATACTGACGAAACTAAAATGAGCTCTAACATGGAAATTAAGCGTTTCCGGATACATGTCCACATAACATCTTTTCTTTATTTGTGTGTGAGGAATGTTTCCTGAAAGTTTGGCGTTACCTTTTTGTAACACCCTGTATATAAAAATCACTGACTACGCTGTGTGAAGTCTGTGGCTGGTTGGCATTTTTGTAATAGTCGCTATTGTAGTGTTGGGCAGTTGGATGTGAACAGCGTATAGCGTTGTGCAGTTGGAGGTGAGCCGCCAGCAGTGGTGGATGTGGAGAGAGAGATGGCGGAGTTTTGAGAGCGGATGATCTGGACGTTTGTCCATCAGAGACAGTAAATTTGTAAGACTACATCATGAACTGATACTTATATTATGACTTTTGAACGCTATTAAGGTAAATACATTGTTTGTTCTCTGTCAAAAGCTTTTTTTGCAAACTATGCCTATCAGTAGTTAGTGCCTTCAGTAGTCAGAATCTTTTATTTAGCTGGGAGTATTGGCGCTCGCTGTATTGCAGTAGTTCGAGTAACGAAGATTTATGTGAGGTAAGTGATTCATGAAAGGTATAGGTTATTGTCAGTCAGGGCCATTCTTTTGCAGGGATTATTGAAAGTCAGATTGCGTTGCGCTAAAAATATTGTGTGTCAGTTTAGTGTTGATCAGAATAAGTAAAGAGAGAAATGTCTGTGTACGTTCAGTTCTGCTCAGCTGTTTGAAAATCAAATAACGTAAGAGGTTTATCAGCACAGTCATTCATAAATTTTTCTAAGGGGACGTTTCATATGTCGACCCTTAGCCGAGGATACCTCACTGGAATCTTCTGATTTTTTTCCTTGTAGTTTGAGTAATTAGTTTAGTTATTGTTTATTGCTAGCGCGTAATTGTAGAGAGAATTTTCTTTGTAGTTGTAGTTTTCACTGTGGTAGTGTAAAACAGTTGTGGCATGCATGTAGATTTGCAACAAGTATTTCGCAGCCGCGCTTCCAATTAAATGGATATTATTCTCAGTACTATTTTAATGTGTTTCCTCTTTTTGCTCTTCAAATTGTGCTTTTCTGTGTTATCGTGTGAAATATTGTGACAATTATGGCGTGTGAAAAACGTAACACTAGGCTGCAAAGTAAGGTGAGAAATGACAGTGAAGACGAGAGTAGTGTGTTAGCGCCATCGTGTAATGAATTAACAAATATTCAGAATAGTAATTTGGTAACTGTGCATAGGGAAATGGACCAGGCAATAAATAATGCTGTAGACAGTGAAACAATTAGTGAACAGTGAAGCATTATCGATCGATCGGTCGGCATCAGCTCGCCTCAGGAATCCGAAATGACAGGATACAATCTTGCAAATACTGTAAATTCAGGTTTTGGGTCCTCACCGTTTCCTCAAATAAGTCAAGACACATTTTCCGCTTGTCAAAATGTGAATGTTACCGGTGCAAATGCACTGCCGAAAAGCATAGAGGAACAGATTCCAGACACTAATACATTATTATTGCAATTAATGCAACAAATGAAACAAAATCAGAGACAAACACAGCATCAGTTAGACACAATGGAACAAAATCAGAGACAAACACAGCAACAGCTTCAAAAGTTGGACTCAATGGAACAAACGCTTCAACAAACACACGAAGATTTAACTGCTGAGTTACTTAAAATCGAATCGAAATGTCAAAAAGTGTGTAATGACGAAAAAACACATATTTGTGAGCATTTTCAACCTATTTTTTCGCGTCATTAAAATGCATTACAGAATCACGAAGCAGCAATAAAAGAACTGCAAACTACTGTTCATGAAAATCACGACGCCTTGCAAGCTAAAATTGACTCAGTTGCATCTACCGATTCGGTTACGCAACTTGCAAAAACTCAGGAAAACTTAAAAGACTGCAGTGGGTCTGCACCTCTGGTGGTCCACCAATACCATAGTCTCTACAAGGACTACAGTGGATCTGCATCTTTGATGGCCCACCAGTACCATTATTTCTACAAGGACTGCAGTGGGTCTCCATCTCTGGTGGCCCACCAATACCGTAATCTCTAACAGGACTACAGTGGTCTGCTCTGTGATGACCTACCTACCAATATTCTTCAAAACTTCGACTGACTCTACTGTGGGTTTGCTCTGTTGTGGCTCATTACCTGTCTACATGTCAGGAGTCAGCACTGTCTTCCCGTGGGAAGGACAATACTACTTCTTATAGACTGCATGGAAATCCACTACTTCCGTTCTAACATTCTGCGTGGTGTCTGTTTGTTCTATATCGTGTCTCCCTACCACTTTCGCGCAACGACGCTCTGAGCGGGTTTTTTAGGGAATTGACTAGTTTGAACCTGGGACCTGTTGCTGGTAAGGAGACGCCAGACCACACAAGACATGTAGAGTTCAGAAGAGTTCAGTGAGACTAGCGATGATATAACCAAATACTTAATGATTTCAGCGTCAGCTCCACTGCACTCCCTGTAAAAGAATCTTAATACTAACTAAATTTAGTGGAAGGGGTTCAAGGCTTTCCTATTTTTAGTTAGCTGGTAAAATAACGTCGAAAAAGCAGTCAAGTTTACCATTGGAAATTTTATTCTACTCACAGAACATTGTTTATAAATTGCACTATTGATAAAAGGAAATGTTTTAATACTGGATGGTAAAAACCAACTGCGTTCAACAAAAATGTGAACGAATATTCCCTGAATGAGTTTCCAAGTTCTACAATGGGTCGAAGGATGACCTATGCCATATCACATCCATAATCTAGGTTTAAATTAAGTTTCACAAAAGAGAGAACTATCAAAATGGTTTACAGTGACCCTCAATTATCTTTAATTACTTATCTAACTTGTCGTAAATTAGAGTGGCTGATGTGGCTTCTCAATAACTATATAACAGAAAAATCATCGCGTTTCAGATTTTTACTTCAAGTGGCAAATGTGAACACCATGAGCTTTAATTGACGATCGACACTAATATTACGTAAAAAGGGGGTGTGACAGATAAGACTTCTGCAGTTCTGAGTGAAGCTTTATGCGCTGTTCTGCGGCATCGCGTGCGTTCATTACCTTGTCAGTGTTCATCAGGGGGCGGCGGACAGCACAGCTCCGCTCAGCTCGCCGTCTCGGAAGCAACTCCTCCCTAACTTCTCCTTACTACAGTTTACTGAAGTTGGTTTAAAAAACTATCTGGCTGTGTTTTCATCTGATCAATATGGGTCTCAATGTTAACCTTAAGCTCCGCCTACAAAAATTCTGTCAATGAGAAACGTTATACTTTTCGTGGTGGGGCAATGTTTTTAAAGTTTGCAACGTAACAGAGACGCGAAAAAGTCTCACGCTAAAACTTGTAGCTGGTGTGGTCCATTTAGTGTTATCGTAAGATCTATACTGTTCTTCTGGAGGGCTCTAGCTTTTAACATGGGCTGGGGGTGGTCCTGACATAACAGAGACGCGAAAAAGTCTCATGCTAAAACTTGCAACTGGGGTGGTCCTAGCGGTTAGCTAGCGACATAGGTGTCCGTCCCTTATCGTAGGGCCTTCCAGCTTAACACGGTTCTGCTCTCGGCTTCTGTTCTCATTTCTCCCCTCAGAACTGCAACTGTCTCACGGTGGGAGGGTATGACATGCAGTATGCATTCTTTTGTTAGTCTGTGGTATTCCATTTGCTCACTCGTTACTCTTATTACTTTGGTTAATTTAATGTCACGATTTATTCGGAGCTATGTGACATACTACTGGATTTGCTTATCATGTCAGGGTTTTCATGGAACGTGTTGGATTTGCCTGACACCTTACACTGTGTGCATTTTCTTTTACTGCTTAGACTTTCAGAAAAACACTGCAATTTTACTGTGATGAACGATCAGGACTGTCTTTATGGACTGTGAGAAAATCTTTGCTTTTGACTAACAGTGTATCAATAAGTGTGTGCATTTGATTTCTTTGTTATTGTAATTATGAAAATTTTTTTTCAAATCTGTATTGGCCACTGACCAAAACAATTTGTAAAATTTTTTGTGGGCAGCATGGGGGCTATGTAATTAGGCTGTTTAGGTTTTTATGTTGGTAATGTAACTTAGCGCTCTATATGAAAATCACTGACTGTGCTGTGTGAAGTCTGTGGCTGCTTGGCACTGTTGGAATAGTCGCTATTGTAGTGTTGGGCAGTTGAATGTGAACAGCGCGTAGCGTTGTGCAGTTGGAGGTGAGCTGCCAGCAGTGGTGGATGTGGGGGGAGAGATGGCGGAGTTTTGAGAGCGGATGATCTGGATGTGTGTCCATCAGAGACAGTAAATTTGTAAGACTGGGTGTCATTAACTGATACATATATTATGACTTTTGAACGCTATTAAGGTAAATACATTGTTTGTTCTCTATCAAAATCTTTCATTTGCTAACTATGCCTATCAGTAGTTAGTGCTTTCAGTAGTTAGAATCTTTTATTTAGCTGGGAGTATTGGCGCTCGCTGTATTGCAGTAGTTCGAGTAACGAAGATTTATGTGAGGTAAGTGATTCATGAAAGGTATACGTTATTGTCGGTCAGGGCCATTCTTTTGTAGGGATTATTGAAAGTCAGATTGCGTTGTGCTAAAAATATTGTGTGTCAGTTTAGTGTTGATCAGAATAATAAAGAGAGAAATGTCTGAGTACGTTCAGTTCTGCTCAGCTGTTTGCAAATGAAATAACGTAAGGGGTTTATCAGCACAGTAATTCATAAATTTTTCTAAGGGGACGTTTCAGCAGCCTCTTAATATTTCACGAACGAAAGTATGGTCCATTTTAGGCTGTATATTAATGTTCTTTAGTTCGTTTGTGGTATTAGCTAACTTCGACATTACTTCATTTTCAAACACATATGTGACATCAACGTATGTATATCACGTTATACGTTTCGGAAATATCGGATTCATCTTACACATATACAGCCACACGTCAAAATCTATAAAGAGATTTGGATAAAATCCAAGTCAAAATGCTGCGCCATCACATGTCACTTAATACTAGCTGTAACTACGACTTAATAGTAGCTGTAACTACGAATTACTTCTAGTTACAATTACTATTATGTGACATGTGATGGTAGAGCATTTTGATTTGGATTCTGTTCCCATTTTTTTGGATTATGATGTGTTTCAGTAAATCTCTAAGATGAATCCGATATTTACATAATGTAAAATATGATGTACGTATGTTGATGTCATGTGCTTCAAGATGACACAATGTTGAAATTAGCTAATCGCACAAATTAAATAAAGAACATTAAGATATGGCCTTCTACGGATCATGTTTTCATTTGTAAAAAGGACTACAAAATGGTATCCAGGGGAACTCAAGAACTGTCAATGACGCATTTTTTTTTTTCAGCCCAGAACGCCGTAAGGAGACCCTGCAGTGTATAGGCAGGCAGACAGGGCCTCGTCGCGCGGAAGCGGAAATCCCGAAAAAGTGGGGGAGGCCTGAGCCGGCGGGCGACTATTTGTCTGGCTCAGGGCGGCCTCCTTTCTGGGAGATGTCGTCGTTCCCGGGCTAAGACTCCTAAGCCTTTAAATACTGACTCTACTGTCCGCATCGACAACCCAATTTATTGCCTATGAAACCGTGAAAAATCCGCACGCAAGAAAGTCACAACCTTCTTGTCACACTACCACTATGTTCTAAAGCCTTCAGGAACCTCGAACGTCAGATTTCAACAATAACGATGTCGCTAGTGTAAAAAGTAGCCGCAGTAAATAAAAATCAATTCGTTTGGAAAAACTCATGGCACGGCAAAGCGCTGCTATTGTAAAAGCAGTGTTATTCTTAAACTTTGAAAAACAAACTGACATCAGTAACCAGTTACAATGATTCACAACACTGTAATATATAGGGTGTAGAAAAAGTCTGCTACCAGTCACAATAAAAGATTATTTATTCGTCACGTGACCGGTTGCGGGCTTGTGCCCATTCTCAGGTGTTTATACATTCATATACACGTTTATATTGCTGGAGATCACTGTATAAATACAAAAAAAATATTATTTTCTGGTGACTAAACAGATACAAGTGGAAAAATTGTTAGTGGCAAGGTAGCATTTGTCGAAAATATATCTGTACTTACATAAAGATAAAACATCATTATTATAATTACGCTGTGGTGGTAGTTTTTCCACTTAATTGTACTTTTGTAATTATTTTCACCTCCATATTTCAGTTTTATAAAGTATAGCTGCAAATTTCACTATTACAATATGCACTCTTGAAATACACTGTGTTTACATACAAACATGTAGGGTATGGTCAAAGAACATAGACATATGAGGAGTAAAGATGTTGCTCATACAGAAACATGTAGGTTATGGTCAAAGAACTTAGCCATAGGAAGTGCAAGGCTGTTGCACATATAGAAACTTGAAAAGCTATTATAAACTACGAAGTTTTTTTCGTCCACATTATGAAATTTTTTGAACCACATTTCTGTCGGAGGACTTAGATCTAGGAAGTACAATGATGTTATATATATGAAATTACTAAAAGTTATTACAAACTAAAAAATGACAGAACTGTTTTGAGCCACAATGTTGTCAGATAACTTAGATCTAGTAAGTGCATTGATGTTATACACATGAAATTTTGAAATCTATTACAAATTACGAAAATGACAGTTAAAGCTTGTGGTTACAATATGAAAGTTACAAATTACGATAATGACACTTGAACTGTTGTATGTTTGCTACATCGGATTTCCATACCATGCTACTTTGTTATTATATCAGAGGATAATGAGTTTTTGTGTTTGAATATTTCATGAAATATGTGGAGATATGATTTGTTTCCAAGCTCCACTTGTTCAAAAGGAATGAGGTGTGGTAAGTTAGAACTATGGATGTAAATTTCTAGGTCTTCGAGCAGATTCATTTACTTTCCTTTGTTGACAGTGTGTAGTATTTGTAGGTTTCCTGTAATAGCTGTGGCTGAGTGACCATGGTCTTTTAGATGCATTGCAAAGGTGGATTTATCAAAGTTATTTAACCAGAAGGCATCTATATGCTCTTGGTATCTTATAGTGAAACTTCTTCCAGTTTGGCCTATGTAGAACTGTGGGCAATTGTCACATAAAAGTTTGTAAATAGCTGATTTGTGGCAGCATTGGTTATTTGTCTTACTGTTGTAAATGATGTGCTGTTGTAGCTTGTTGTTGGTGCTGTAATTGCTAATGACAACACCACTAGTGGTGAGATACTAGTTGCAGATATTGATATTAACTACATAGAAAATAAATTTTTCAGATCAGATTTTTCACTTGAAAATAAAATAATATACTACAAAATGTAACTTCACTGTATAACATTAAATAAATAAAGGCATCGGTTTTCTTGACCTTACAATTCCTAATGTAAACAACAAACATGCCTTCCAGATTTACAGAATACCCACTACTAGTAACGTTGTCATTAACAACTCCTCATGTCATCCAGTACAACACAATATAGCATTCTTCAGATCTGCACTTAATCGTATACATAAAATCCCACTTAGTCCCCATGATGAACGAAAGAAATTAACATTATCAGAGAAATTGCACGTAGAAATGGATACAACCCGGATGTAATTGATAAACTTAACAACAAAATCAAAAAGAAACAATGCACAACTCCTAAATCAGATTCACATGAAGGAAAAAAACACATTCGTCAGCATACCCTTTACAGCTAAAATTTCATACCAAATTGCCAAAATCTTTTGGAAACCTGATCAAATTTGTTTCAGCACTAATAACAAACTACAACAGCACATCATCCACAACAGTAAGACAAATAACCAATGCCACCACGAATCTGGTATTTGCAAACTTTTATGTGACAACTGCCCACAGTTCCACATAGGCCAAACTGGAAGGCGTTTCACTATAAGATACCGTGAGCATATGGGTGCCTTCCGTTTAAATAACTTTGATAAATCCATCTTTGCAATGCATCTAAAAGACCATGGTCACTCAGCCACAGCCATTACAGACAATCTACAAATACTACACACTGTCAACAAAGGAAAGAAAATGAATCTGCTCAAGGAGCTAGATATTAACATCCACAGTTCTAACTCACCACACCTTATCCTTTATGAAGAAGTGGAGCCTGCAAACAAATCTTATCTCCACAAATTTCATGATATATTCTAACACAAAAGCTCATTATCCTCTGGTATAATAACAAAGTAGTATGCTATGGAAATCCGGTGTAGCAATCATACAACGGTTCAAGTGTCATTATCGTAATTTGTAAAAGCCATATTGTAACGACAAGCTTTAACTATCATTTTCGTAATTTGTAATAGCTTATACTTCCCAGATCTAAGTTCTCTGACAACAGTGTGGCTCAAAGCAGTTCTGTCATTTTTTAATTTGTAATAGCTTTTAGTAATTTCATATGTATAACATCATTGTACTTCCTACATCTAAGTTCTCTGACAAAAATGTGTTTCAAAGCCCTCATAATATGGATGAAAGAAAGTACGCAGTTTATAATAGCTTTTCAAGTTTCTATATGTGCAGCATCCTTGCACTTCCTGTGGATAAGTTCTTTGATCATAACCTACATGTTTCTGTACGAGAAACATCTTTACACCTCCTACGTCTACGTTCTTTGACCATAGCCTACATTTTTGTATATAAACACAGTGTATTTCACGAGTGCACATTGTAATAGTGAAATATGCAGCTAAACTTTATAAAACTGAAATATGGACTGAAAACAATAACAAAAGTGCAACTAAGTGGAAAAACTGTCACCACAGCGTAATTATAACAATGATGCTTCATCTTTATGTAAGTACAGATAAATTTTCGACAAATGCTAGCTTGCCATTTACGGTTTTTCCACTTGTATCTGTTTAGTCAATAGAAAATAATATTATTCGTATTTACACAGTGATCTCCAGCAATATAAACATGTACATGAATGTATAAACATCTGAGGTTGGGCACAAGCCCGAAACCGGTCGCGTGACGAATAAATAATCCTTTATTGTGACTGGTAGCGGAAATTTTTCTACACCCTATAAAGGAACAGTCACGGACTTCAACAGCATCCACTATGGATAAAATTCACGTTGTAGTATACATTTCCAAATTTTGGCTCTCATCATCGCATATACTTTTCCATTTACATCCACACACATACTCCGCAAACAAAACGTGTTACATGGCGGAGTGTACCACGTATTGCTGCTAGTGATTTCTTTTCCTGTCCCACTAGAAAGTTGACTGAGGGAGAAACGACAGCCTATATGTTTCAGTACGAGTCCTCATTTCTCTTATCTTCTCTCCGCGGTCCTTATGCGAGATGTTTGTTGGTCACAGAAGGTTCGTTCTGGCGCTACCGATCCTCTAAACATTCTTAATAGTGTTTCGTGAAATTAATGTCCTTTTCACTCCAGGGAATCCCATTTGAGTTTACGGAGCATATTCGTAATACTCGCATTTCGAGCGAATCTAATGGTAGAAAATCTGTCTGCAGGCCACTGCATTGCATTCCTTGATTCCTTTAAGCTGACCTAATGAGAATCCCCTAATACTTGAGCAGCACTCATGAATGAGTTACAAAAGTGTTTTCTATACTGTGTAATTAGTCGAAGTGGACCAGTCGCTTTCTCTACAACCGACTTTGCGTGTCCGTCCCACGTCTTGTCGCTTTGCAATGTTACTCCTAGATATTTGATCAACGTAACTATGTCAACCATCGCAACCACTAATACTTTATCCCTTAAATGCATTCGGAATTGCGAATATGGACAGCCATCAGAATGGAATGAAAGCAATGGAAATTTGTGCTGCACGGTTCTCGAACCAGGATTTCCTGCTTTTCGCGAGTGGTCGCCTTACCATTTGGCTATCCGAGCAGGACACACAGGCAGATACAAACTTCCATAAATCGTCAGTCATGTGTCTAAAACCTGTATTCGTGCATCTATTATGTACATTCCTGTACAGGGGAGACATTTTACTTGAAAGTCACGTGCGGATAAGTACGATATTGCACTGTCCGTGTTTTTACTAATTACGGTGCAAGTTCTTTTGGCCATGCACGCATGTCTACAAGGACTTTGAATAGTAATTCAGAATAACACAGGCACCTCAATATATTAATGATGCTTTACTCGGAAATTAGAGTTTGGTATTACTATTAATCTGCATTAATTCACATTTTCCCACATTTAAGACAAGCTGCCATTGATCAAAACAAATAGAAATTCTGTCAAAGTCATCCTGTATCCTCCTACAGCCTTTTAGACGATACTGTCCCGTGTGCCCCAGCGTCATGTAACAACTGCAGGTTGGTGCATGGCTTTTGGGCCACGAGTGGAAGCATTTCCGTAACGGCTGAGTCTGCAAACTGTTCGCATGCCATCGTGGATAAAGTATACCAAGCATGGCAAAACGGCGCTATCCAAGCCCGGCGTCGAGGTAATTGTGGTGCGCCACAGGCCGTAGATGACAGGGGTGAAATACAGCTGCAGAGATTTATATAGGCGAGTAGACGCGCAGCTGTTGAGCAACTAACCTGCAAGATGAACCAAGGGCCTACCAACAGTATCTCTTCAACGAACGTTGCTCTGTATAGGCCTCAGCAGCTGGCATCTGGTTCATGCACCCATACCGGTTGATGTTCATCGTCGACGAAGGCTGGAAGTTGCATGCCAGTGCCACGACTGGACGTCCAATAAGTGGCTACAGGTGGTCTTTTCAGATGGGTCATGTTTTACGCTTCATCGGACAGATGGCCATTGGCGTGTACGGTGTGTACAGCTTCAGGCCGGAGGATGCAGCGTTAAGGCATTTCCTGGGTTATCTCGTATTCAGGAAGGCACAAAGGACCAACGCTAGTATGCGTCTATCCTTGGGGCTATGGCTACCCCTAGTTTGTTTTTTCTCAGCATGAAGGCAGCTGCCAAGAGGACAATGCGACGTGTCACGCTGCTCGCAGTTTGTGTGCGTGGTTCCAAGAGCACCAGTATGAGTTTGCCGAACTCCCCTACCTACCAAACTCCCTGGATTTATAGTCAATAGGGAATTTGAGGCATCACTTCACTCGAGCTGTGCGCGCCACGGAGAAACCTAACGCTGCTGGTCACGACAGTAGGCTCAGCATGGCTCCACGACCCTATCGGTATGTTCCAGAACCTCATTGACCCTTTCGTGCACGCCTCGCAGCGGTCCGCGCTACAAGGGGCAGTTATCCAAGATGTTGACGGATGGTCACGTTAATGTAGTTGGACAGTGTAGGTGAGCCGTGCTGCAGCTTGCGTTGGTGCTGTCTGTAGGTTTCCGCCCTGTGTTGGAGGCCAGACGGTATCGTTTAGTTGGCATGGTTGCGGTTGCTTGTCTTCTTCTCGAGTTGACTGGCGCCACTCGGTTTCTCAAGCGTTGCCTGTCCGCCAGTGGCAGCAGCGGCGGCTATCGATAGGTAGTAACTGTTACCCTATCTTAGGGGCAACGTCGTTGTTTTGACCAGGTCGTGTGAGTGGGGAGTTCGGTTGGGGTGCTTGGTCCGTGCAGTGCGTGAACACGGCGGGACTGCTGGCGGCACACATGGACTGCCGGATGGAAGGGCTGTGGTCACGAGGGTGCACGACTTCGTCATAAACCGGATCCAGAAAGTTTTAAGATGAGTGGATTGCAATCCCATTATAGAAACCTCCACCATTGTGATATCTTGCGATTCTCCAGTGACTTGGTTTCGAGTTGCTGCTTGTAGTGTCGCCAAGGCGAAGGGCAGCGGTGGTATTACCACTCTGGTTGTAGTGGTTCCTTTCTCGTTCTGGGGATGTAGTGCAGACCGCCGGTTCCGGTTTCGGCATATTGTTCCCATGTTGCAGTTGGTTTATTGGAGATCAGGTAGCTTTAGCAAGATTATCATTCGTCATTCGTTAGACTACCACTAATCTGAGTTACCATCATGTGCAACTCTTGGCTGCCTATCTCATCGCTCGCAAAAGTTTTGGTTGCCGGACCTTCTCAGAGGTCGATTCCTGGAGCACCGTCTGAATCAGTTGCTTGTTTTTTAATTAACTTTTGCTATTTTATTTGCTGTTTTACAGCAGGTTTCAAAATTTTTTTATATTATTGCCGTTCTTGGCGTTTAAGGCCTTCAGCCGTCATTGTGGTCGCTTGCCTTAAAATTCTAATTTGGTATTTCTATTTACGCAGTATCCTTTAAAACCTTATTTATTGCCATTCCTGGCGACTGATGTCGTCTGCTGTTTGTGGCGACTTGCCTTTAATATTTCAACACCTGTAATTTGTAAGCTGAAGCGAGTTTTAAACAATTCTTAATTTATTGCCATTCTTGGCGTGCAAGGCCTTCTGCCCAGATCACAGTGGCTTGCTTTTAAAACACTATCTGTTGTATTTGCTAAATTGTAACTCACTGAAAACATTATTATTTACACAGTAGTTTATTCCTTCATTAACAATGTGTGGTATTTTTTTATTTATTGTTGAGTCTGGAATCACTGGTTTAAAATAAGTTGTGTGTGACTGTAAAAGGCAACCAATAGTAACTGATTACGGCTCCGTCCACAATCGTAACCGAATCCTGCCTTCCCTTGACTATCAGGTCACAGTAGGTTAAAGTGTCTGGTTACACTTCCAGGAAAATAATAGAGTTACGTTAATCTGGAGAGAGTATTTCATGAATTAATCGCAACTAGCCGTATAGGGACAGTCGCTTCTATGAGTAATTAACTAAAGAGTGAAAATGCTTAATGTTGTAAGGGCGGTTTTTCTTCACAAAACGCGTTTACAGTGCTGTTGTGTTCTCGGTACTCTGTCCCATGACTACAGACTTGTTCCAAATCTCAAATCATGGTAAAAATGATTCAAACGTTCATTACTAATGTTCTATGGTTTTCGTGCCAGGCAGTGATTGCCTCTCAAATCTCAAGCGCTATCCGTCAAGATCTCGTCCGTTTATCCTTGTATGGCTTAAAGGGTTAACGCGCATATTTTCGGTGACTGGGCACAGCTTTTTGAGCTATAACGGCGATTTTACAACTGTAGAGAAATGAAGAAAGGTAAGCAAGACCTTTGTTCCGCAAGATTTACACAAGAGTATTGAGCCAGCGAAATCTGTGAATTCATTGCATGTAATTACAATGGATACATCTGATTTCTTTGATTTTAAACATGCTGCTGAAACGTAATTGTCAAAGGAGAAGTGTAAAATTTCCAAATGCAATTATGATCAAAGTATCAGGCCCTCATACATCTCAAATAGCTATCAAAAATTCTTACTCTGAATCAGAAGAATGGAAAACTTTCAACACATTCAAGAGAGAAAAAATCATTGTCGATGTATGCCATGCCGTATTTGATACGAAAGAACGATTATTTTTATCAGCTGCACAACAATAAGACCTATTGACGATTTGGCTATTTCTTCTTCAACACATGATCCTAAGAACGGTATTGTGTAAGGAACAGAAGTCAATACTGAGAGATATTTTTCTTGAATTTAATTTTGTTATTCTCTTGTAGAAAATTTGAAACGTGTGAGAAATGACTTTTTTCCCTTCAGTCCACTAGTTAGAACATTCCTGTTGTATTTCTGTACTTGCATTATCGCAAATAGAACTTAGTGCGTCAGTGTTAACGGCAAAATACTTTATCTTTCGATTTGTAATAGTAAGTTCCCTAGTATGCTCTTAGAACGTTTTTACTAAGTTATTTATTTTTTAATTTGTCTCATTATTTTTGACGGCGATAAGTAGCATAATGCAATAGTCGATCAATAATTCAATAGTCAATCAGAATATCTTCTCAATTTTTTGACAGAAATTCGTTGTGTACAAAGAGATACTTTTTCTTATTCTCGTGACAAATTTTAGATTTGGAGCTTACAGCGTTTGGCATTTCCACTCTTCAGTTAATCTAAGGTGGAGACCGACAGATGGGTACTACCTTATCTTTTATTTAAAAATTAACTCCGTTCCGGTTTGTGGTGGCGAAATACGGTAGCAACAGCGGTAACACTGTACATGGTGACCACGTGATAAATGGCTGCGTGGACTAACATTGCTAAATGATGCCCTATGGTCGTCCACTACCACAACCTGGCTTACATGCTGTGCTACGGAACATTGGTAATATACGAACTACGGTATGTGGTGCAGACTGCGCAAGAACGTCTGCAAAGTCAACAATCGGGAGGAGGGAAGTGGATTTGCAGTTCCGTGTTTACACGGCGACTATCAGATGGTTGGCAGCCACCCCGCTGAGGGAGGTTGTTTACAGAAAGCAGCGGGTTGCACCAGCCCGCTGGCACAACGTGCCTCCTTGCTTCTGCCGAGATTTGCAGTCGGAGCTTATCTTGCAGGAAAGTGAACTCCGCGTACGTTCTCACGACGAAGCACGTACGGCCGTACCATGAGCGGATGGCTTTCAGGGAAAGAAAAGAAGGTCGGAGCATTGTAGGGAGGGGGGCGGGGGGAGGGCGAGAGAAGAGGATGAGGAGTGAGGGAGGGCGAACGCGAAAATATAACGACGGAGAAGCAGAGGGTAGCGCTACGGGGGAAGCTCTTGCTTTCTCTAGCTGCTTCCTCCGCGCAATCAGAGGCGCGTTGAAGAGAACGTACTTATCGAAGATTAAAAAAAAGTCCCTACCGAAGACGTTGGAGCGCATATCTGCGAAATGTTTCGATGAGAAAGACACGAGATGAAATGATACTCAGCTATACTGAATGATGTCTCATCTTTAGGGATCTGGTGCAATGAGCAATTAGCAATGGAAATTTAAGGCATAGATAATAAAGCTATTTCACTCGCAGCTGGTGCTGCTTCTGAAGATTGGGTGGCCGCTAGAAAGCAGTTTTCTTTCCAGCTAGTATTCTGTCAAGATGGAAATTACACACCTATTATGAGACGATACGTAGTTCCTGTTGAAAGATAGCTGTTACTCCTTCTCTCTCGCTGTAGTCGTGTGCACGTAAGAGGGCTGGTGGAGGGACCATGCGCAGTGGTGAGTTGGGATGACAGGTGTAGCTGAAATAACCTCTTCCTTTCGTCTCCAGTTAACACCGTTCAAAACAACCGGTCTCTGAAATAACCGATTTCTTTTTTCTGTAATTTCTGTTATTTCCAGCAGTAAAAGAAGACTTCGAACAAAGACTGGACAATTATAGTGAAGGTGAAAGAACAGGATATCTCGATCCGTGTGAGGTAGAGGCTGTGACAACAATAGGTCTCAGCGTCTCCAGTAAAGACGGTGAAGATGCAGACAGGTATCGCGACGGCGAGAACGAAAGATCACAAACTGATCACTTTATTGCATCGTCACTTATATTAATTTTTACTTTGAAGTAACCACAAAATTAGGAATTCAATTATTGTCCCAACTTTCTAGCATGTCGATAAAATTATTCGAGCATCAATCAAGTTTACCTTCTCTTTCCGGCATCATTGTGGATGTTTTTTCTTTATATGGTGCCGTAAGTTTGGGTGCCTTCCGTTTTTAATCTGTTAAAGCAAATGGAGCATTGTTACTCATTGCTATTGCACTTCATAAAACACTTCCAAGCTATGGATAGTGCCATTCTGCAATAAAATCAACGTCCGAGGATGTGTGCCGTATAATAAAGACGCCCAACCCTGGGGCCAAGGGGGTAGTCAGGTGTATTCCTTTCAACAACCCGTTATTCTTTTCTATAGAGGTCCGGGCTCTGTGGCCGAGCGGTTCTAGGCGCTTCAGTCCGGAACCACGCGGCTGCTACGGTCGCAGGTTCAAATCCTGCCTCGGTCATGGCTGTGTGTGATGTCCTTAGGTTAGTTAGGTTTAAGAAGTTCTAAGTCTAGGGGACTGATGACATCAGATATTAAGTCCCATAGTGCTTAGAGCCATTTGAACCATTTTTTTCTATAGAGTATGAGTACTATGGCTTAGTATTTGAATAAGAGGACAAGATTGGAACTGGAACTTTTTTATGGTTACTTACAAGTCACCATTCGTCTTCAAAAATATTAAAAATACTCCACACCCACAGGTCTCGGCCGCCTCTATTCAGATCATATGAGGCGCCCTTTTAGGCCACGCCACAGCTGTCTCAAGAATGCTGTACCTATTCATATAGCAAGTGTTCGTTGATGGATTCTGTCAGCTTTGTTATTAAAATGGATCTGATCGCTTTTCCCGTTTTCCATACTATCCCAATATTTCAAAGCCATGGAAATTTTACAAATAAACAGTACTCGTTTGTAAAAAGAAGTTTTATTTAAAAACTAGAAATTTTACCACTGCAAATTGATATGCGAGTTTTTTTACCCAGCTGTCAATAAAGTACCTGTTATAATCTAGACCAAACAACTACCTAAAAATACCGATTATTCAGATATAAAATACCGGTATCGGGTTTAACTGGTCGATTTTTCCCATACCAAATGGTGAGTGGAAGTGTAACAAATGACGCCACAGCCAATAGCATCAGTCTGCTGAGTCTGTAGTGTGCGTTTCGGGGTGCGTGTAGATGATTTTCTGTTGATTTTCACTTTAGTTTAGGCGTAGTGAAGGTTCTTAGTCACTGAAGTGTTCATTATTGGCTGGATGAAGCAAACACAATTATTATGTTAAGAAGCGACAGCGATAGTTTTCCGAGCAATTTACGAGTACGTAGGGAGTGAGTAGCACGAACAGTGGTACAATGTTGCGCCAACCCTGCCATTGCCATACCAGCAAAGGCAACAGCTGGAGCATGTGGCCTGGGACGGACACAGTCGCAAAGTATCTCTCTCTGCACAGAGCGCACCATTCATCCACCATCTTAGTCGCACACCGCAATAAATGACTAACGTAATCGCAATTATCACTCTAATATGAGCAACTCACAACGGTTTTTGATACGAGGGTAAAGCTGGCACCAATTAGCACTAATCCAAACTTATAGGTACTAGAACAAAACAGACTGGATCTACAACCTCCCTGCCAGCATCCGAAGGTAAGGTCACGAAATGCAAACCACTATGAAAATCAAAACTGTTTTATTTGTAACATTTAGCTACACCTTCCAGCTATTTCTCTACACATATGTCCGAAAGAATAGATACTATCTTCGTATAATTAAGGCTAACCGGCCATTGACCTTCTTCTTCTGTGTTGAATGCACACGCATTGCCCGAACTCTTACGGGACTCGGTAAGATTGTCTGCCGCGAGTAATGAGTGTAATGGCCAGGGGCACTACGAATGCAGTGTGTGGACATTAAGTTGGGAATGTGGGTCTCACGGCGAGCGTGGAAGGGATAAATCCTGCAGTCGCACTATCCTCTGTGGCCTCGGTGGCTCAGATGGATAGAGTGTGTGCCATGTAAGCAGGAGATCCCGGGTTCGAGTCCCGGGCGGGGCACACATTTTCAAATGTCCCTGTTGATGTATATCAACGCCTGTCGACAGCTTAGATTCTTGATTTAATTATCACTTCATTTCTCTACATAGTCGCCGCTCCAACTTAGATATTTGTCATAGCGTTGTACCAACTTTCCAATGCGCTCGTCATAGAAGACTGCCGCCTATGCTTTCCTCCAATTCTCTACGGTTGTGTACAGCTCGTTGTCTATGCCAAGAGTTCATGTGAGTGGGGATGAAACTCAAGGGGAGCCAACTACGGGTTGTATTGTAGGTGATACTTCCCATCGAAAACACTGCAGGAGCATCTTCATTACCCCTGCAGAGTGCAGCCGAGAATATTGTCATGAAGAAGGAAGCGCATGACAGTTATGTTAAGTGGGCTGCTCAAAAATGGCAGGAGACGCTATTTTCTAGGCATCTTTACATGCTCGCTGTGTGCTCAGAATTAAAAATGAGCAACGTGAAGCGATCGCAGGAATACTAGAGACAGTGCCCAACACATGTGTGCAAAGCTTCATCGAATTTTCATGTGGTTTCCATTTCACGCCCGATCGGACTTTACTTTAAGAATAGCCCTCGTACATTATATCCATGCAAGCCTTATAGCGAATTCAGTTCATTTTTGACCAACAGTAAAATCTGTCCCCTGTTCGACAATATAGAAAAAAATGATGTAAATGCGAAACTTTCTGGATGTAAATGCGATTTTTATCTCGATTCAACAAAATAGTTGCGCAGCGAGTCTATCTTCGACTTTGTGCTACAGCTCCATCGCCATATTTTATGGTGTAACTGATAGCCAAAAATTTTATGTTTCTCTTTTTTGCGTCACCAGTCGTCTTACTGGTTCGATGCAGGCCACCACGAATTCCTCTCCTATGCCAGCCTCTTCGTCTAAGAGTAGCACTTGCAACCCACGTCTTCAATTATTCGTTGGATGTATTGCAGTCTCTGTCGCGCTCTACAGTTTTATCCTCTATAACTCCCCCTGATATCATGGAAGATACTCCCTGGTGACTTAGTGTCCTATCATCCTGTTCCTTCTCCTCGTCAGTGTTTTTTGTAAGTCGCTTTCTTCGTCGATCCTGCGGAGAAGTTACTCACTCCTTATCAATCCACCTGATTTTCAAGAGTCTTTTGTAGTATCATATCTCAAACACTTCGATTCTCTTCTTTTCCGGTTTTTCCACTGTTCATGACCCAAATCACCACAACGCTAGTTTGCTTTCTATGTCGTCCTTGTTTCGTCCGACATGCATTATTTCCGAAGCAGCAGCTTTCCTTAATTTCGTCTACACGATCGCTAATGTAAATCTTAACTTTCTCGCTATTCTCTTTTCTGATACTTCTCGTAACTGCCCGTTTTGATTTACTCCCAACCCATATTCTATGTTCATACTATTCAATATGTATTCTGCCTTCATACTATTAAAAAGATCCTCTAGTCCTCGTTCTCTTTCAGCCAGAACAGAAATATCATCAGCGAATCTTATCAATAATATCTGCTAACTCTGTAATTCGTCTTCACTTTCAATGTCGTCAGTGAATTTTATCATTCATATCCCTTCAACTTGAATTTTTATCTCTCTTTGAAACTTATTTCTGTTATTGCTTCTTAGCTGTATAGATTGAAAAATAGGGGCGGAGTACGATATCCCCGTTGTCACCATTTTTTAATCCTAGCACTGCCTTCTTGTCTTCCAGTCTTATTTTTCCCCTCCTCTTTCTTGCCCATATGTATACAAGAAGTCCGAGGAGCAATAGGTACTACAATTGGAAGCAAAAAGATTAGAAAAAATGGACTCTAAAATTTATACCTTAACAGCAATGAATACTTCTTCATCTTCGATACTATGAAACAAATCTCTTATACTGCAAGCTCTTTGCTTTCCATATTTTGGGACAAAGTAGTATGGACCAAAACCAGAAAAAAATAAACCGTACTACAGTTGTGATTGCTACGTCAGGGTTTAAATGTGTGGTAACTTCACCCACCGCTCAGACCGGGCTGCAATTCCTGCGTTCTCGGCATACTCCTTTCTTGTAAAAACCGCTTAGTTGGCTCCTGTCTGCTTCACACCCAGATGCTTCTTGCGTCAGCCTGTAGTGACGTTTACCGCTAACTCGATCACGGATCTCCACCACCAAGACAATAGAGGCCATGGCACAACAAAACGTAGGCTTTCTCTTCTTTAACATTTAGTAGAATAGACATATCTTACGATGAGTATATACGAGGGGTATTCACTGCGTAATGCAACCCCTTTTTTCTGAAAGCAGGTTCATTAAAGGATTTCAGTACACCATATTTGGGACCTGGTGGTCAAGAGAAGGCAGGTAAAGGTTACGATTGTGGTCGGGGCCGTAATCAGTTACTGTTGGTTGCCTTTTACAGTTACACACAATTTATTCTTAAAACAGTAATTCCAGACTCAACAGTAAATAAAAAAAACACACATTATGAAGGAAGGAATAAACAACTGTGTAAATAATAGTGTTTTCAGTGTCTTACAACTTAGCAAATCACCATAAAATACAGATACAAATATTCTTTTTTAAAAAAAAGAACAAGCCACTGTGATTACAGCTGAAGGCCTTACACGCCAAGAATGGCAATAAATTAAGAGTGCAATTTATAACTTACAGGTACTGAAATATTAAAAGGTAAGTGGCCACAAACACAGCAGAAGATATCAGACATCAGGAATGGCAGTAAATAAGGTTTTAAGCCCGACTGCTAAAGTCCAAATACCAAATCATTTTTTCAAAGCAAATGACCACAATCACGGCTGAAGGCCTTACATGCCAGGAACGGCAATTAATTATAAACCTGCTGTAAAACAGCAAATACAAGCAAAGGTTAATTAAAAGAAACAAGCAGCTGACCACCAAATGGATGAAATAAGATAATGGTAAACCTTGTAACACAACCCTTACACTTGGCTCAAATGGCTCTGAGCACTATGGGACTTAACTTCTAAGGTCATCAGTCCCCTAGAACTTAGAACTACTTAAACCTAACTAATCTAAGGACATCACACACATCCATGCCCGAGGCAGGATTCGAACCTGCGACCGTAGCAGTGGCGCGGTTCCAGAATGTAGCGCCTAGAACCGCTCGGCCACCCCGGCCGGCCAACCCTTACACTGCTAGATTCATTCCAGAAGGCGAATAGAACTATTAACTAGACACATATAACCTTTAATGTAGGCATTACAAGGTATGGTAATAAATAATACAATAATAAAACGCAAGGTCCAGTCACAGACGGTGCTCCAGGACTCGACCTCTGAGAAGGTCCGGCAACAAACACTTTGCGAGCGATGATATAGGCAGCCAACAGTTGCATTCACTTCACAAGATGGTAACCCAGACTAGTGGCAGTCTAACGAATGACTAATAATAATCTCGCTGAAACTACCTGACGTCCGATAAACCAAATGCAACGATGGAACAATACACCAAAGCCGGAACCGGTGGTCTGCACTACGTCCAGAATACTGTGTTTAGAGCCCCCAGAACGAGAAAAGAATCACTACTACCAGAGTAGAAGAATAATAAGTCGAGGAAAGTTAATCAGATCCGCCTTCCCCAAGCACTCCACTCGCTTCTCTTCGCCTTGGCGACGCCACGAGCAGCAACACGTACCCAAGTCACTGAAGAATCGCGAGATATCACAATTGTGGAGGTTCCTCTACTTGGATTGCAATGCACTCATCTTAAACCTTGCTGGATCCAGTTTACGACGTGGTCGTGCACCCCCGTGACCACAGCCCTTCCATCCGGCTGTCCATGCGTGCCGCCAGTGGTCTTGGCGTGTTCATGCACTTTGCGGACCTGGCTCCTCCGGAGTCCCCAACCGAACTGGCCTACTCACACGACGTGGACTAACAACTACGTCGCCCCAGAGATAGGGCAACAGTTACTACATATCGATAACCGCCGCTGCTGAATTAGCGGACAGGCAATGCTTGCAAAACCGAATGGTGCCATTCAACACGAGAAGAAGACAAACAACCGCAACCATGCCAACTAAACGGTACCGTCTGGCCTCCAAGAGAGGGCGGAAACCCACAAACAGCACCAACACGAGCCGCAGCACGGCTCAATATTATTCCCCTCTTTTGGCTAAAATACCATATTTTTCAACATAATCTCCATTCAACGCGACGTCCATACTGCACCTTACAGGTAGAGCCTACATGCCCGCATGGTACCACTCTACTGATCAATGTTGGGGCAATGTCTTGCTGCATCAATAACTTTCCAACCACCCACGTAGTACTTCCCACAGACTGCATCTTCAAAAATGGTACAAATGGCTCTGAGCACTATGGGACTTAACTTCTAAGGTCATCAGTCCCCTAGAACTTAGAACTACTTAAACCTAACTAAACTAAGGATATTACGCACATCCATGCCCGAGGCAGGATTTGAACCTGCGACCGTAGTGGTCGCGCGGTTCCAGACTGTAGCGCCTAGAACCGCTCGGCCACACCGGCCGGCGACTGCATCTCCCATTGGGCCTAACAGATGGAAGTTGGCACGTGCGAGACATGGGCTTACGGGCTCTAGGGTGGATTGGGAAGGTCCAAAAATTTTTTGTGAGCTTCTCCCTGGTGGCAGACTCGAGCTAGTCCAGGAGAAGTTCGTTTGCATTTTTGTGACAATGAATACGCAGTTTCCTGAGAGTAGCAGAATTCCCTTCAGAGTTGATCGTTGCACCATGAAGGAAGGATGACATCGAGCAGAACAACCCCTTCAGAGTCCCAGAAGACCTCCGTCATGATTTTAACGACTATGGCTGCGGCTTTGAACTTTTTTGGAACTGAGGTGGTGTGGCGCCACTGCATGCATTGTCGTTTTGTTTCCGGTTCGAAGTAATAGACCCATGTTTCATCGCCTGTGATGATGATCGGCAAAGAATATAACGATCAACCTCGTAACGCGCGAGCAATTCCGCACAGACTGTTCTTCGTTGCTCTACGTAATCTTCAGCTAGGCGGCGAGGAACCAAGCGGCCACGCACCTTTGAGCACCCCAATTGGTAGACAAGAGTGTCAGCATTACCAACAGAGAAGTTCCAGTTGAGCAGCGAAGTGTTTCTTTGTGATCCGCTGACCACATCGAATGAGAACATCCGCACGTTCCAACATTGCAGGAGTCACAACCGTTTGTGGCCGGCCTCCAGGCGGGATATCGGAGATGTTACCGCGGTCTTGTTGCAATGCTGACAAATACCTCGCCCAACGACTCAGCTTGCTTTTGTTCACTGCACTGTCCCCGTAGACATTCTGCAAGCGGCTATGAATATCTGCGATGCTCTTGTTTTCCACCAAAAGAAACTCAGTGACATCGCTCTGCCTGTATTTCCGTTACAGACGCCATTTTCAAGGCCGCCACCTATTGAAACTTCATGGAACTATACGGTCTGAAACACGAATTTTCATCGGTCTTTTGTACGTCCATCCTTTTAGCAGGACGTCTCCGGGACGACGGCCGTTTACTATGGTGACAAGAAATAACAACACCTCCAGCCGTGCTTATGATTTTATTTTATTTTGTCGCTACCAGTTTCGACGCTTCATTGCGTCATCTTCACGCTGTTTTGATGCGGGGCAGGGTGATACGATCCCCATGCATAACCCATCACTTGCCAGCATTACTGGATTCGCAGATAATGTGTCAGCACTCTACCCATCAAATGGTTGAAATGTCTCAGAGCACTATGGGACTTAACTTCTGAGGTCATCATCCCTTAGAACTTAGAACTACTTAAACCTAACTAACCTAAGGATATCACACACATCCATGCCAGAGGCAGGATTCGAACCTGCGACCGTAGTGGTGGCGCGGTTCCAGACTAGCGTCTAGAACCACTCGGCCATCCCGGCCGGCACACTAACCTTCAACTGTCCTAATTTTCATCGATGTCCCACAACAAAATCCTCAGTTTTTCAGTCAAAACCTGCCGAGAAAAAAAAATATGGTGCGTTACTTATTAAACGCCCTTCATAGATCTGAATCGGTTATAAAATAAAAAAGTTCCATAAAATGTAACTGTTTTATAGACTAGAAATTTAGAACATTAATTTTGCTATAATTAAACGTTAACGCGATTTCTGTCCCAAGCAGCCTCACCGCGGCATTAGCTCAAGTCGTATTGTCTGCAGACGTGAGCTGCTGAGTTCAGTTGGCGGCCAGGGTGTGCCGCTAATGAGCCCGCTGCGTCCCTCCCCACCCCGCCCCCCGCTCTAACCCATCCCCCAGAGTGGTGAGATCTCTGCCGGCCGCGCTATCTGCCTTCCGCGGCCTCATTTTTCACGTCGCACTCAGGCGCTGGGCCGGCGGCCGGCGGAAACCCGATAGCCGGCCAGAGGAGTGGGTGTCCGGGGACATCCGCCAGCATCCGGGCGCCCACAGCGGACATTCTGCCGGGGCGCCACCACAGGGCGCACCAGCAAGTGGATGGGCCCTTCCCGTGGTGAGGAACCGGAGGCCGTGTGCGGCCATAGGGATGGGAAAAACCGACCGGTTAAAAATTATACTGATGTCTCTGAAAACCAGTATTTTTCGGTTTTTGTTTGGTCTACGTTGTAACAGTGCTAAAATTTTTCGTTTTTAAAATCTACATCTACATATATACTCCGCTGGCCACCAAGCGGTGTGTGGCGGACGGCACAATTCGCGCCAAAGTCATATTTTCCCCCCTTTTGTTCCACTCGCGGATCGCACGAGGGAAAAACGACTGTCTGAACGCCTCAGTACGAGCTCTAATTTCCCTTATCTTTGAATGCTGATCATTGCGCGATTTGAAAATTGGTGGTAATAATATATGCTGTACATCATCGGCGAAAATCGGATTTCGGAATTTACTGAGCAGCCCCTTCCGTTTAGCGCGTCCTCTTGCCCCCACCTAGTCTATACGGTACATTTCACTTTCGCCGCCTGACATCCGCGGAACTGCAGAGTGACATCAACCCTAGATTCGAAATATTTTTACGAAGTGACGGAGCACTGAAGGACAGTGCTTCATTTACATTAAAGGATTAAAAATTTGTCTGTCGTTTCTGTGAAATAATAAAAACGGAAGGAAATTATGGTAAAAGTATTAAAATACAAAACTTAACAATTCATTCACAGTACACAGTAGAAACAGGATGTATCGAGTCTGCTACCTGTGTTTATGTAACACTTTTATCTGCTTGTAGTCCTTGAAAACAGGCAAATTACCGGAAAAAATAGGGTTCTTCATCCTCAGTGTTTACCCTATAGTAATGAGTACCTCCCCCCCCCCCTCCACGAACCTTGGACCTTGCCGTTGGTGGGGAGGCTTGCGTGCCTCAGCGATACAGATGGCCGTACCGTAGGTGCAACCACAACGGAGGGGTATCTGTTGAGAGGCCAGACGAACGTGTGGTTCCTGAAGAGGGGCAGCAGCCTTTTCAGTAGCTGCAAGGGCAGCAGTCTGGCTGATTGACTGATCTGGCCTTGTAACACTAACCAAAACGGCCTTGCTGTGCTGGTACTGCGAACGGCTGAAAGCAAGGGGAAACTACAGCCGTAATTTTTCCCGAGGGCATGCAGCTTTACTATATGGTTAAATGATGATGACGTCCTCTTGGGTAAAATATTCCGGAGGTAAAATAGTCCCCCATTCGGATCTCCGGGCGGGGACTACTCAAGAGGACGTCGTTATCAAGAGAAAGAAAACTGGCGTTCTGCGGATCGGAGCGTGGAATGTCAGATCCCTTAATCGGGCAGGTAGGTTAGAAAATTTAAAAAGGGAAATGGATTGGTTAAAGTTAGATATAGTGGGTATTAGTGAAGTTTGGTGGCAGGAGGAACAAGACTTCTGGTCAGGTGAATACAGGATTATAAATACAAAATCAAATAAGGGTAACGCAGGAGTAGGTTTAATAATGAATAAAAAGATAGGAGTGCGGGTAAGCTACTACAAACAGCGTACTGAACGCATTATTGTGGCCAAGATAAACACGAAGCCCACACCTACTACAGTAGTACAAGTTTATATGCCAACTAGCTTTGCAGATGATGAAGAAATTGATGAAATGTATGATGAGATAAAAGAAATTATTCAGGTAGTGAAGGGAGACGAAAATTTAATAGTCATGGGTGACTGGAATTCAAGAGTAGGAAAAGGGAGAGAAGGAAACATAGTAGGTGAATGTGGATTGGGGAAAGAAATGAAAGAGGAAGCCATCTGGTAGAATTTTGCACAGAGCATAACTTAATCATAGCTAACACTTGGTTCAAGAACCATAAAAGAAGGTTGTACACATGGAAGAATCCTGGAAATACTAGAAGGTATAAGATAGATTATATAATGGTAAGACAGAGATTTAGGAACCAAGCATTAAATTGTAAGACATTTCCAGGGGCAGATGTGGACTCTGACCACAATCTATTGGTTATGAACTGTAGATTAAAACTGAAGAAACTGCAAAAAGGTGGGAATTTAAGGAGATGGGATCTGGACAAACTGATTAAACCAGAGGTTGTACAGAGTTTCAGGGAGAGCATAAGGGAACAATTGTCACAAATGGGGGAAAGAAATACAGTAGAAGAAGACCGGGTAGCTCTGAGGGATGAAGTAGTGAAGGCAGCAGAGGATCAAGCAGGTAAAAAGACGAGGGCTAGTAGAAATCCTTGGGTAACAGAAGAAATACTGAATTTAATTGATGAAAGGAGAAAATACAAAAATGCAGTAAATGAAGCAGGCAAAAAGGAATACAAACGTCTCAAAAATGAGATCGACAGGAAGTGCAAAATGGATAAGCAGGGATGGCTAGAGGACAAATGTAAGGATGTAGAGGCTTATCTCACTAGGGATAAGATAGATACTGCCTACAGGCAAATTAAAGAGACCTTTGGAGAAAAGAGAACCACTTGTATGAATACCAAGAGCTCAGATGGAAACCCAGTTCTAAGCAAAGAAGGGAAAGCAGAAAGGTGCAAGGAGTATATAGAGGGTCTATACAAGGGCGACGTACTTGAGGATAATATTCTGGGAATGGAAGAGAATGTAGACGGAGACTAAATGGGAGATACAATACTGCGTGAAGAGTTTGACAGAGCACTGAAAGACCTGGGTCGAAACAAGGCCCCGGGAGTAGACAACATACCATTAGAACTACTGGCGGCCTTGGGAGAGCCAGTCCTGACAAAACTCTACCATCTGGTGAGCAAGATGTATAAGACAGGCGAAATACCCTCAGACTTCAAGAAGAATATAATAATTCCAATCCCAAAGAAAGCAGGTGTTGACAGATGTGAAAATTACCGAACTATCAGTTTAATAAGCCACAGCTGCCAAATACTAACGCGAATTCTTTACAGACGAATGGAAAGACTAGTAGAGGCCGGACTTGGGGAAGATCAGTTTGGATTCCGTAGAAATATTGGAACACGTGAGGCAATACTGACCTTACGACTTATCTTACAAGAAAGATTAAGGAAAGGCAAACCTACGTTTCTAGCATTTGTAGACTTAGAGAAAGCTTTTGACAATGTTGACTGGAATACTCTCTTTCAAATTCTAAAGGAGGCAGGGGTAAAATACAGGTAGCGAAAGGCTATTAACAATTTGTACAGAAACCAAATGGCAGTTATAAGAGTTGAGGGACATAAAAGGGAAGCAGTGGTTGGGAAGAGAGTGAGACAGGGTTGTAGCCTCTCCCCGATGATATTCAATCTGTATATTGAGCAAGCAGTAAAGGAAACAGAAGAAAAATCTGGAGTAGGTATTAAAATCCATGGAGAAGAAGTAAAAACTTTGAGGTTCGCCGATGACATTGTAATTCTGTCAGAGACAGCAAAGGACTTGGAAGAGCAGTTGAACGGAATGGACGGTGTCTTGAAAGGAGGATATAAGATGAACATCAACAAAAGCAAAACTAGGATAATGGAATGTAGTCGAGTTAATTCGGGTGATGCTGAGGAAATTAGATTAGGAAATGAGACACTTAAAGTAGTAAATGAGTTTTGCTATTTGGGGAGCAAAATAACTGATGATGGTCGAAGTAGAGAGTATATAAAATGTAGACTGGCAATAGCAAGGAAAGCGTTTCTGAAGAAGAGAAATTTGTTAACATCGAGTATAGATTTAAGTGTCAGGAAGTCGTTTCCGCAAGTATCTGTATGGAGTGTAGCCATGTATGGAAGTGAAACATGGACGATAAATAGTTTGGACCAGAAGAGAATAGAAGCTTTCGAAATGTGGTGCTACAGAAGAATGCTGAAGATTAAATGGGTAGATCATATAACTAAGGAGGAGATATTGAATAGAATTGGCGAGAAGAGGAGCTTGTGGCACAACTTGACTAGAAGAAGGGATGGGTTGGTAGGACATGTTCTGAGGCATCAAGGGATCACAAATTTAGCATTGGAGGGCAGCGTGGAGGGTAAAAATCGTAGAGGGTGACCGAGAGATGAATACACTAAGCAGATTCAGAAGGATGTAGGTTGCAGTAAGTACTGGGAGATGAAGAGGCTTGCACAGGATAGAGCAGCATGGAGAGCTGCATCAAACCAGTCCCAGGACTGAAGACTGCAACAAGAACATTCGTAATACCCAAATAATGGAATCGTTGCCGATTAAAACATGATTTTTGGGATCAATAGGAGAATACTGGCCTTTTTTTTTTTTTTTTTACTATTCTACCACCTATCAGTTCTCGAGAAAAGTAACTAGTGGTGGCCAGACCAAGTTTTTTTTTTACTTGCCTATTTAATTTAATATATTTTTCAGTCTTTGTTCGATTTCTGGGATTATTACAGGAGCCGTCCGGAGTGGCCGTGCGGTTCTAGGCGCTTCAGTCTGGCACCTAGCGACCGCTACGTCGCAGGTTCGAATCCTGCCTCGGGCATGGATGTGTGTGATTTCCTTAGGTTAGTTAGGTTTAATTAGTTGTAAGTTCTAGGCGACTGATGACCTCAGAAGTTAAGTCGCATAGTGCTCAGAGCCTTTTTAACCATTATTACAGGAAATAATAGGAATAAAAAACCAAAAATCAGTTATTTCAGAAACCAGTTATTTTGAGCGATTTTAAGTTAGGTAAAACTGGCGAGAAAAAAAAAACGACATAACAGAAAACCGTATGTTTCAGCGATAGCAACCATCCCTACCTGTAACCGAATCCCCCACCCACTGGATTCGTACAGAGCCTAGCGCAGCACCAGTCTCGTTGTTGTTTCCTCTCTGTTTGCTTGTTCACTCACTACCTCGTCTCCCTTTTCTTTCGTGTTTGCGTTAGACTTATTGGTTTTCAAGTTAATTATAACCTGTACATTTTAAAACTGCCGACAGCAGAAAGCGGAAATAAACTTTGGATACGTACATAGGGGACCGAAGGCGTCCGACAATACTCGACAGTACACAACTGTTGCATTGCTCGACATTGTATAGTCACGTTAAAGACCTAGTTATATACTTGCGCGTATTATTAGGGTCTGCTGAATAGATAGTCATCACGAGAATACATGTTGTCGAAGTGCATGCGCAGATGAAAAAAAGTTGATTAGTAACGTAGTTCAGTTCTGTCGAGAAGAAAAGCGGAAAAGCTGGCTTCATTTTTTAAAAAAAAAATTAAAAATAGATCATTTCTGGTTAGAGGCAAGACATGCTAACACGTCGTTTACGCATTCATAGAACAATGAGAGAAAACGAGAAATTTGTGAAGATATCTACAATTGTTATATGAACAACGACTGCAATTATTAGAAGGTAAGATAATACATTTATTTTAATTTCATATACTTCTCTGTAGGAGACTGTATAAATGGCAAATATATTACACGTTGACTTCAGCTACTAGATAGTAACACAACGGGTTTTTTTTCATTTTCTACGCTTTCCTGTAGAAGAGAAAAGCGAAAGTACCGTTGTCTCCTACAATACATCTGCATATTCTTGGATCTGCGGGAGTAGATACTTATCGAACAAATATACGTTAGCAAAGAAGACGCTCGGATGGAAAAGTGTCCATAAATAATTTAGTTCAGTTCTGCCGAAAGAACAGAAAGCGTTTAATTTTCCTATTGTTCATTTAGACTGTTTTTCCGTAGAATAATGTGTTAACAGAACGTATGTTTGTCTTATCTCCTGCACGTATACCAAGCTCAGTTCAGAAACAGTGTTACAGTTTGATTGAGCGCAGTTACATCTCTCATTCGTCATTCAAAACAAACCGACAGCAGAATACGTCAACAGTTCACAGCACACACAGCTAAAACAATATCTGAAAATGAACGGGTTGGACATGGCTGAGAGAATAAATTCACTAATAAAGCTAAAGTTGTGAACAACGTAACATGGGTAACATTTTCTGAATCGAGGCATCATGAAAAAACATCTAGTCAGCGTCAAGAGCTGAGGCCTCCCGATTTGTTTTCATTTCATGAAGTTTTTCTTTCATTTACAACTTCGACTTGTATCGGCAGCATACGAAGAAGAGAAACACGAGGCAGCTTCACACCTCGCATGGCAGCGTGCAATAGCCACACATGCGGCGCATAGCTGGCAACCTCTTCGCGGGCAATCTCTGATATACCTCTCATGCACTTTCTCGAGAATGGAAAGAGATATAGCTCTCCTTCCATCTTTAAAATCGATTTCGGTATGTTAGCTAAATTTCGTATACAGTAGTGTGTGCGGCATATAACGCACTAAACTTAAACTGGCCAGCGTCTACATTTTTCACTGCAAACTTATCAAAACAAGATACTTTGAAGTATCACAACAACTATGAGTAATAACGAAAAGGAAATGTCCATTATCAAGTTGCGATGTGTGACTATAAGATGCGGAAAAAATATTTTGTCTTACGGAATAGTTATGTCTAAATCGAATGAGAAAGACTGCATAGCAGTGAATGTGTGCGAAACCCAGAACAGTGTTTTGTATTTTTTATGCGAAAAGTAAATGTTTTACTTAGAAATTAACTACAGACACGGATTTAGCGTCGCTTCACACACACAAAACAAATTTATCAGACAAACCGGATACCTTAAAATTTCACTCCCCGTGTGTCGTGTGATGTGAGTTGCGTGAAGCGACCAGTACCTCTGTGGTTGTGGGTATCCATAGGTAGGGTGTAATATTATTGGATTTCAGCTACTTTGCATGTGAGATATTTGTCATAAAACAAAAGGACAGCCAACGAGCTGTAGTTAGTAAATATACTAATCATCACAGCGCGAGAGTACAGAGACGAAATAGTTTTATAATGTGCATCTATACCAAGACGCGCGTCCAGCGTTTAAATACTCTAAATAAACACTATGACCCGCTGGGCGCAGATATTTAAAATCATTGCCGCAGCGCTTGATAGTAAGAAGCTGCAAAACAGAAGAAAGAATAATCTATCTTTCGTTAAGAAATATTCTAGAGACTTCATTATTCCTTGTACTTTTGATCGCCGACAACACGTACTATATAGCATTGCTACAAGTTGTATTTTTATTTTCTGTAAAAACGATGCGAAACGACGAACAAACATTTTGGTAACTCGAGTGCGGATACAATGGACTTACGCACACGCAAGGACATTTAATTTTAAGAAGGAACGGACTGACAAAGAAGCGATTATTGGACTGCGCCATTTACAAAAGAAATATCAGATGTAAGTCACGCATTTATTGTGTATTTGCTAATGTGTAGAAGTTTAAAGCCAATTTGTTCAAGATATATTAATATTTTACGATCCAGTAATTTTCTTATTCTTTTCTTTCACTAAACAAAAATGATGTTCAAATTGTATATGAGCTTTATTACAGGTTCGCTCTTTATCGCGGTGTCTCGATTGTATTTTGGAGACCACTAATGCGTTCAACTTCCGATCTGTTAATCTTTCTCTTACGAAATACCACTAATATGCTTTCATTTCCATTTTTATATTCAAATAGGTCCCTTAGGTATTTTCATCGAAGATTCTGATTGCGTGAAGGAAATCCGTGTTAAAAGGTCAATTATTCGCGTAATCGATCCGTACGTCTCCTGAACAAAATCGAGAGCCGACGCATCGGTGACCAATTAATAATTTCTCTCTCTTTTAAAGTCGAACTAAAAAACGGTCACACAGGATAGCCGTAAGCACGCAACCTAGCGTTAGGTTGCATTTTGTTAGTAAATATTACCAACCAAAAGTTACAGTATCACTATTATTAATAAGAAAGTTTCTATCGCCAGAAGGGGGAAGCTTGATGCACCATGCGTGTACCGAAGGCCACTGTATTTACTTCTATGATAGGTGGTCACCCATGTCTTCCTGAGCGGCGAGGATATCAGTCCACAATCGGGAGCAAATGGCTGAAAAATTGCGCCTGAGAGGTGGCTACATACACTATAATAAAGTTTCATCTCTCTACTCTTAGTAAGCCGACAGAGGAAATGTGAGCAAATACAAAGATACTCTTATACAGTATTTGAACAGTTATACCTAGACACCGCCCGACCGGCTAGCCGCGCAGTCTAACGCGCTGCTTCCCGAGCGATAAGGCGTGCCGGTCCCTGCACGAATGCGCCTGACGGGTTAGTGCACCGGCCAGCCTGTGGATGGGTTTTAAGGCGGTTTTCCATCTACCTCGGCGAATGTGGGCTGGTTGCCCTTATATCCCCTTAGTTACACTATGTCGGCGATTGCAGCGCAAACACCATTTCCATGTACGCGTACACCATAATTACTCTACCATGCACACATTTGGGGTTACACTCGCCTCGTATGAGACGTTCCCGTGGAGGATCCCCGGGGGAGGGGGGGGGGGGGGGGGGCGAACCCTGGTTTCGGTGTAGGGTGGCGGTGGGATGGGTGGACTGCTGTGGCCAGTTGTGCGGTTGTGAACCACTGAGAGCTACAGTGGGACGAAACCTCTCCGTCGTTTCTAGGTCCCCCGTTTAATACACAATACACTCAGGCACCACAATGGTCGAGCAGCTCCTCATAAGCCACACGTTTCTGCAGTCAACGCTAAACGACACTTGAGGGTGGGTAAAGAGTGACGACAGTGGACAGTGGATGACTGGAAACTATTTGGAGTGATGAGTCAGGCAGTACCCTACAGCAAACCGATGGAAAATTTGGGTTTTGCGAATGCCTGAGAACGTTATCTACCATCAGACCTAGTGCCAACAGTGCAGAATGGAGCAGATGGTGTTACAGTATGGAAATGTTCATTGTCCTTCAGAAAAATTTAAATGCGGAAGAATGTGAACACATTTTACAGCAATGCATACTGCGTCAAGTAGAGGAACAGTTCATAGACGATGACAGTTTCTTTCAGCATGACAACGCACGATGTCATAGGGCAGAATTTCTGAGGCAGTGGTCTGCGGACAGTAAGTTTCCTGAAATTGATTGACCAGCCAAGATTCCCGACATAATCCCAGTGGAACACTTTCGGGATGAGACCTTAGCTTCATTACATTCTCTTGTTTCGGCTCTTGGTGAGGAACGGTATCATTCTTCCAAAGACATTTGGTCACCTCATTGAAAGTGTCCCTCGCAGAGAACAAGCCATCATGAAGGCGAATGGTAAACACATCCCGTATTAATATCCGTTAATAGGTGTCCAGATGCTTTTGATCAGGGAGTGGAATTGAAATCAGAACCCTTTAATAATCGTGTGTAAATTTAGATGTGAGGTGACAAATCTGCGGTAGGAAAAGTCACAATCGTTGACACGTAAACTACAGAGCTCAAAATGGTTCAAATGGCTCTGAGCACTATGCGACTTAACTTCTGAAACTACAGAGCTCCTTCGGTATTCGAGATAATAATCCCGGTTACCAAATGACGCTGTAGATTCGACAGAAACCGTAAAAACAGAACCACCATCGGCACACAGAATGAATCTTTGACATTGTGCAGCAGAGTGTGTGCTGCTATGAGTCTACTTGGAACATTAAAACGGTGTGCCGAACCGGAACTTTAATCCAGATCTAGCCTTTCAATGATGCTGCCGACTAGGTTATCCAGAACAACTAACGAGAAACCCTACAGCATTTCTTCTGCTAATACCTCGTAGTGATATGGAAAATGTCATTTTACATAAACATCGCTACTTAATTTTTAAATATGACTTCATGTTGAACATTTATAAAACTCTTTTTAAAATCTGCAGATGCGAGTTAGTAATTTGTGGCCACCATCTTTTACATATTACAGTAATGGAAATCCTTCTACAGAATAGAAGGAACTGTCAAGGGGAAAAGTTGTCAAGGAGAAACTTTTTTAGTTTGTTTTCATATTTTATTTTGCTCTCTATCTGACATTTTATATCACTGGCCAAGTTATACAAAATATATGGTGCAACATTATGCACCCCTTTTGTGCTAAACATGACCTTAATGTGGAGTAACGAATGTCACGTCCCCTTTTAATATTGTAATCATGTACATCATTGTTCCTTTTGAACTGCCCAGGCGTGGCGTAAAGCTTTCTGTCGTGCACTCATCAAGGGTGCACGAGTGGGCCTTCAGCTCCAAAAGCCCATATCGATGATGTTTCGTTGAATGGTTCGTACGCTGACACCTTTTGATGGCCCAGCACTAATATCTGCAGCAATTTGCGGAAGGGCTGCACTTCTATCGCGTTAATGATTCCACAGTCGTCTTTGGTCCCGTTCTTGCTGGATCTTTTTCTGGCCGCAGCGATGTGGGAGATCTGATGTTTTCCCGGATTCCTGATATTCACAGTACACTTGTGGAATGGTCGAACGGGAAAATCCCCAATTCATCGCTGTCTCGGAGACGCTGTGTCCCATCGCTCGTGCGCCGACTATAACAACACGTTCAAACTCGCTTAAATCTTGATAACTTGCCATTCTATCAGCAGTAACCGAGTCCGCCAGACACTTCTTGTCGCATTTAGGCGTTGCCGAGCGCAGCGCCGTATTCTGCCTGTTTATATATGTCTGTATTTGATTTCGCATGCCTATACCAGATTCTGTGGCGATTCAGTGTATTTGTCGTTTGCAGGACAGAAGATCTTCTTGTAGAGCCAATCAGATGCAAAATAGTTTGTTTATTAAAACCTCTTTACCACGGTTTCGTTTACAAAAACGTCGTCTACAAAACGGAATATTGACAACTGGATTACATGTTGTGGCAGAGGTGCATTAAAATATAGCAGAAAGGCTTCAATCAAATATAAAATTTCATTCGCATAAGTAATTAAAACATGCACAACATGTCTGGAAATTTTTGGAAATTTGTGGTACGTTCGTGTGAGACTTAACTGCTGAGGTCATCGGTCCCTAGGCTTACACACTACTTAATCTAACTTCAACTAACTTACGCTAAGGACAATACACACACCCATGCCATGCCCAAGGGAGTTCTCGAACATGCGACACGGAGAGCATTCGAACCGTGGCAATGCCCCCCAAGACCGCGGGGCTACCTCGAGCAGCAACAACATGTCTGTTATCATTTGTTATTTCCTAACCAACTTACAGCTAGTGCACTGAATATATTGTCTTTTTAAAATTGAAGGCGAGACCGTTCGCAGATAATCACTCAATAATATTTTTACGAAAATTGTTTATTATTTGTTCTGTTTCTGTATGTATGCTTGAACTGATTACATCTACATACACACTCCGCAAGCCACCTGACGGTGTGTGGCGGAGGGTACCTTGAGTACCTCTATCGGTTCTTCATTCTATTCCAGTCTCGTATTGTTCGTGGAAAGAAGGATTGTCGGTATGCTTCTGTGTGGGCTCTAATCTCTCTGATTTTATCTTCATGGTCTCTTCGCGAGATACACGTAGGAGAGAACAATATACTGCTTGACTCTTCGGTGAAGGTATGTTCTCGAAACTTCAACAAAAGCCCGTACCGAGCTACTGAGCGTCTCTCCTGCAGAGTCTTCCACTGGAGTTTATCTATCATCTCCGTAACGCTTTCGCGATTACTAAATGATCCTGTAACGTAGCGCGCTGCTCTCTGTTGGATCTTCTCTATCTCTTTTATCAACCCTATCTGGTACGGATCCCACACTGGTGAGCAGTATTCAAGCAGTGGGCGAACAAGCGTACTGTAACCTACTTCCTTTGTTTTTGGATTGCATTTCCTTAGGATTCTTCCAATGAATCTCAGTCTGGCATCTGCTTTACCGACGATCAACTTTATATGATCATTCCATTTTAAATCACTCCTAATGCGTACTCCCAGATAATTTATGGAATTAACTGCTTCCAGTTGCTGACCTGCTAATTTGTAGCTAAATGATAAGGGAACTATCTTTCTCTGTATTCGCAGCACATTACACTTGTCTTCATTGAGATTCAATTGCCATTCCCTGCACCATGCGTCAATTCGCTGCAGATCCTCCTGCATTTCAATACAATTTTCCATTGTTACAACCTCTCGATATACCACAGCATCATCCGAAAAAAGCCTCAGTGAACTTCCGATGTCATCCACAAGGTCATTTATGTATATTGTGAGTAGCAACGGTCCTACGACACTCCCCTGCGGCACACCTGAAATCACTCTTACTTCGGAAGACTTCTCTCCATTGAGAATGACATGCTGCGTTCTGTTATCTAGGACCTCTTCAGTCCAATCACGCAATTGGTCTGATAGTCCATATGCTCTTACTTTGTTCATTAAACGACTGTGGGGAACTGTATCGAACGCCTTGCGGATGTCAAGAAACACGGTATCTACCTGGAACCCGTGTCTATGGCCCTCTGAGTCTCGTGGACGAATAGCGCGAGCTGAGTTTCACACGGCCGTCTTTTTCGAAACCCATGCTGATTCCTACAGAGTAGATTTCTAGTCTCCAGAAAAGTCATTATACTCGAACATAACACGTGTTCCAAAATTCTACAACTGATCGACGTTAGAGATATAGGTCTATAGTTCTGCACATCTGTTCGATGTCCCTTCTTGAAAACGGGGATGACCTGTGCCCTTTTCCAATCCTTTGGAACGCTACGCTCTTCTAGAGACCTACGGTACACCGCTGCAAGAAGGGGGGCAAGTTCCTGCGCGTACTCTGTGTAAAATCAAACTGGTATCCCATCAGGTCCAGCGGCCTTTCCTCTTTTGAGCGATTTTAATTGTTTCTCTATCCCTCTGTCGTCTATTTCGATTTCTACTATTTTGTCATCTGTGCGACAATCTAGAGAAGGAACTACAGTTCAGTCTTCTTCTGTGAAACAGCTTTGGAAAAAGACATTTAGTATTTCGGCTTTTAGTCTGTCATCCTCTGTTTCAGTACCATTCTGGTCACAGAGTGTCTGGACATTTTGTTTTGATCCACCTACCGCTTTGACATAAGGCCAAAATTTCTTAGGATTTTCTGCCAAGTCTGTACATAGAACTTTACTTTCGAATTCATTGAACGCCTCTCGCATAGCCCTCCTCACATTACGTTTCGCTTCGCGTAATTTTTGTTTGTCTGCAAGACTTTGGCTATGTTTATGTTTGCTGTGAAGTTCCCTTTGCTTCCGCAGCAGTTTTCTAACTCGGTTGTTGTACCACAGTGGCTCTTTTCCATCTCTTACGATCTTACTTTGCACATACTCATCTAACGCATATTGTACGATGGTTTTGAACTTTGTCCACTGATCCTCAACACTATCTGTACAAACTTTTGTGTTGAGCCGTCAGGTACTCTGTAATCTGCTTTTTGTCACTTTTGCTAAACAGAAAAATCTTCCTACCTTTTTTAATATTTCTATTTACGGCTGAAATCATCGATGCAGTAACCGCTTTATGATCGCTGATTCCCTGTTTTGTTTTAACTGTTTCAAATAGTTCGGGTCTGTTTGTCACCAGAAAGTCTAATATGTTATCGCCACGAGTCGGTTCTCTGTTTAACTGCTGAAGGTAGTTTTCAGATAAAGCACTTAAAAAAAGTTTCACTGGATTCTTTGCACCTGCCACCCGTTATGAACGTTTGAGTCTTCCGCCAAATTAAAATCTCCACCTAGAACTATAACATGGTGGGGAAATCTACTCGAAATATCTTCAAATTATCCTTCAGGTGCTCAGCCACAACAGCTGCTGAGCCAGGTGGCCTATAGAGACATCCAATTGCCATGTCTGAGCCTGCTTTAACCGTGACCTTCACCCAAATTATTTCACATTTCGGATCTCCGTCAATTTCCTTCGATACTATTGCACTTCTTATCGCTATAAACACACCTCCCCCTTCACTGTCCAGCCTGTCTCTGCGGTATACATTCCAATCTGAGTTCAGAATTTCATTACTGTTTACATCTGGCTTCAGCCAACTTTCTGTCCCTAGTACTACGTGGGCATTGTGACCGTTTATTAATGAGAGCAGTTCTGGGACCTTTCTATAGACGCTCCTGCAGTTTACTATTAGCACATTAATATTGTTATTCCCTTTTGCATTTTGCCTACTCCTAACTCGCCGCGTCTCAGGAGGCGTCTTGTCGGGCCTAGGGAGGGAATTCTCTAACCTAAAAAACCCCCATGTGCACTCCACACGTACTCCGCTACCCTTGAAGGCGCTTCCGGAGTGTAGTGCACGCCTGATCTATTCAGGGGGACCCTACATTTCTCCACCCGATAGCGGAGGTCGAGAAATTTGCACCCCAGATCTCCGCAGAATCGTCTGAGCCTCTGTTTTAAGCCTTCTACTCGGCTCCAAACCAGAGGACCGCGATCGGTTCTGGGAACGATACTACAAATAGTTAGCTCAGATTCCACCCCACGAGCGAGGCTTTCCGCCTTCACCAATTCCGCCAACCGCCTGTACGAACTGAGGATGACCTCTGAACCCAGACGGCAGGAGTCATTGGTGGCGACATGAGCAACAATTTGCAGGCTGGTGCACCCAGTGCTCTCTATCGTCATCTGCAAAAAGAACTAATTCTGCGTGTTGTATATTAGACGAAAGATCGATCATAGTGGACCTAAAATTGAGCCATGGGGAAACCCTTACGTGATTTCTCCCTAGTTAGAATAATGTTCATGGACTATATTGCTTGAAGTGCTAAGTACAACTTTCTACATCCTTTTGGCTAGAGATTATATTATCCACTGGTTGGCTATACCATCAATCCCATAAAAATTCAGTTTACCTAGGAGAATACTGTGATTCACACAGTCAAACGCTTTAGATAGGTCACAGAAAGTACCAACCGGCGCTATTTTATCATTCAATGCTTGTAATATTTTGTGAGTGAACATGTAAATGGCATAGTCAGTAGAACAGCTCATCTGAAATCCAAACTGTGATTTACTGAGAATGTTATTGTTGTTCAGGTGAGATACTGTTCTAGAATAATCACCTTCACATAAAGTTTGGGAATGATCTCAGCAGTAAAACAGGTTGGAAGTTCTTCTTCGTATCTTGCAGGACTACCGCTCCTAAAAGAAAGGATTTGCTGAGAAATGACTTCGTCACGGCCTTGGGGATTGTTTGCATAACGAATCATTCACTCTGCAGCATAGTGTGAGTTGTTACGAGTCACAGTAGAAGTGAAGCTGAGTAGCATATAAGTACCGCGTCTGTGTGGTGCCTGGATATATCACAAGGACAAGGCGTCTCACGCGGCCAACGGATTCGGGTTGTGTTTGGCATGTCGCTTGTATACAACGTAAAATGGTAGATTTTAATAATCTTTTCAGAAAACTACACCTACAATTCATGACATAAATTCGACTCAAAATTGATGGGACCGATAGACACCTGAAAACTGAAGATTTATCACCGTCATACATGGGATCCGAAAACGCATATTTTCCTAGAAATCAGGGAATTATTTTTTCTACAGCCCATACCATAAGGAAAACGCTGTGCAACGAAACCGTCGCTGCCGTAGCGACCAAGACATCTGCCTGGGATGCAGGTAACCTGTGTTCGGTTCGCAACTGCATTCTTTTTTTTCTCATTTGTATTTTTTTCCGTTTCTAAATTGGTAGGAGCAAGAGTTGTGCAATTTCTGCTGGGTTTCTAGAAGGAGACTGTAATTTTGAAGCCTCTAAATAAAGTTTTTAACTTGATGGTAAAAATAATCCTCGCTTGGCTGACACACAGGAGTGCAGTTTGGCGGTATTTCTATCGTGCAAGTCGGTTGATCACGTTCATCTATAAAGATCCGTCATATACGACGCTATTAGTTTGTCCACCCCAGGAATCCAGTATCAGAAATAAACATATCACAAAGGTATGGATTGAAAAGAAATACTGCCTCCAAGAGACTGCAGTCTATTCTAAAGAGCCTTTGTGAATGCTTGGCATCAACAATTTCAGCACAATATTTTCGAAGACTTTGAATTCTGAACAACTGAAAATGTGATACACAAGTTATTGTCTATTTCTTATCTTAGAGGATAGATTAAGGAAAGGCATACCTACGTTTCTAGCATTTGTAGTCTTAGAGAAAGCTTTGATAATGTTGACTGGAATACTCTCTTTCAAATTCTAAAGGTGGCAGGGGTAAAATACAGGGAGCGAAAGGTAACTTACAATTCGTACAGAAACCAGATGGCAGTTACAAGAGTGGCATGAAAGGGAAGCAGTGGTTGTGAAGGGAGTGAGACAGTGTTTCAGCCTATCCTCGATGTTATTCAATCTGTATATTGAGCGAGCAGTAAAGGAAACAAAAGAAAGATTTATAGTGGGAATTAAAATTCACGGAGAAGAAATAATGACTTTGATGTTCACCGATGAGATTGTAATTCTGTCAGAGACAGGAAAGGAGCTGGAAGAGCAGTTGAACAGAATGGACAGTGTCTTGTAAGAAGGATATAAGATGAACATAAACAAAAGCAAAACGAGGATAATGGAATTTAGTCTAATTAAGTCAGGTGATTAGAAAATGAGACACTTAAAGTAGTAAAGGAGTTTTGCTGTTTGGGGAGTAAAATAACTGATGATGGTCGAAGTAGAGAGGATATAAAATGTAGACTGGCAGTGGCAAGGAAAGCGTTTCTTAAGAAGAGAAATTTGTTAACATCCAGTATAGATTTAAGGGTCAGGAAGTAATTTCTGAAAGTATTTGTATGGAGTGTAGCCATGTATGGAAGTGAAACATGGACGATAAATAGTTGGACAAGAAGAGAATAGAAGCTTTCGAAATGTGGTGCTACAGAAGAATGCTGGAGAATAGATGGGTAGATCACATAACTAATGAGGAAGTATTGAATAGGATTGGGGAGAAGAGAAGTTTGTGGCATAACTTGACTTGAAGAAGGGATCGGTTGGTACGACATATTCTGAGGCATCAAGGGATCACCAATTTAGTATGGGAGGGCAGCGTGGAGGGTAAAAATCGTAGAGGGAGACCAAGAGATGAATACACTAAGGAGATTCAGAAGGATGTAGGTTGCAGTAGGTACGGGGAGATGAAGAAGCTTGCACAGGATAGAGTAGCATGGAGAGCTGCATCAAACCAGTCTCTGGACTGAAGATCACAACAACAATAACATGGACTGAAAATATTCTCAAAATATGTTTTGGGTTTTGTAAATGTAATTTATATATTTACCGGATTCGGAGCAAGTGACGTAACATTTCTTAACTAGTCGATTAAATGATTGACCGATTCTGTACCCCTAGGATCAAATTGATTGTAGGTTTCCTATAAGCACAGGAAAACATTAGGCAACAATTATCCAGACGCTAGCCGGCCGTTGTGGCCGAGCGGTTCTAGGCGCTTCAGTCTGGAACCGCGCGATCGCCTCGGTCGCAGGTTCGAATCCTGCCTCGGGTATGGATGTGTGTGATGTCCTTAGGTTAGTTAGGTTTAAGTAATTCTAAGTTCTAGGGGACTGATGACCTCTGATGTTAAGTCCCATGGTGCTCAGAGCCATTTGAACCATTATCCAGACGCTATGATAGAACGCCGCACCGTGAACGAATACATTATTTTATGTTTACTACCAACTGAAGAAAAGGTTCGTTTTTCTCCCTTAGGCGATAACGTGCACCGAATGCTCATCTTCGTAGCACTTCACTCGGGTTGTTCTCACGCAGTGAAAATCAGAATTTTAATTCTTTACTAATCCAAGTCGTTTAATAAATTTTCCTTCCTTGTTATTATTCGTTATGGATTTACGAGCACTTACCTTATTAATCCTCCTATTCCTATCAACTTCGAAAGAGATAAAATACAAGTGAAAAGAATTCATTTGAGAAACGAATACAGATGCTCTGCAGCCAAATGCCTATGTCGCTACGCCAGCGGCGCTTTCGTTGTCCACCGTTTACGTTATGGGTAGGCTATATTCACTGCCGGAAAAAAATTAGTGCAGCTGGAAAGACGACGTCGATTTTTATCCCATGACAGCATGCTACCTCGGGGATAGTAGATGTACTGAAAATGGATTCAATGTAGTCCGTCAAGAGATAGCGCAGTGGCATAACTACCTGAGCTCCATCTAAATCTAGCTTTTAGTAGCGAATGCTCACACCCGAAAAGCTCAATGTGGTGCAGACGTGTGAAGCAAGCAGACAACTATACCACGAAGATGCACTCGTGTTTCCTACAGCCAAATGAGCGAGTTTGAAAGGGGTGCTGGCCGCGGTGGCCGTGCGGTTCTAGGCACTTCAGTCCGGAACCGCGTGACTGCTACGGTCGCAGGTTCGAATCCTGCCGCGGGCATGGATGTGTGTGATGTCTTTAGGTCAGTTAGGTTTTAGTAGTTCTAAGTTCTAGGGGACTGATGACCTCAGATGTTGAGTCTCATAGTGCTCAGAGCCATTCGAACCATTTTTTTGAAAGGGGTCAAATTATACCATTCTGAGTGGTGGGGTAGTCTTTTCAAAGAATTTACGCACAAGTTGGACGCGCTGAGCCAGTTGTGCAACTATGCTGGTATCAGTGGTCACGCGAACTTTCTCACATCCGTAGAAGAGATTCTATACGTCCACGCAGCACTGGCGCGTGCCAGGATCGCCGTATTGTAAGAACAGCAGTGACAGATCGTGCAGCTACCATAGCACAAACAAGAGGGCTTGTTATCCCAGACGTGTGAACACGAACTGCTGCGAATTGGTTGTTAATAGTGGGACCACGGGCACGCACACCTTTAGCCTGTTTTCCGCTTTCGCCACAGTATCGATATGGACAGCTCGACGGGTCCCGTCAGGGGATCACTTTGAAGATGGAATGGCTCCTCGCGGTCTTCAGGGACGAAAGCAGATTCTGGCTGCACACAAGCCATGGTTGTCTGCGCGTACGACGTAGACCTGTTAGGCTCTGTCACGTAGAGTACATTCGTCCAAAAGACACTGGCTCCACCCCAGGCTTTATTTCTGGGGTGCGGTAAGCTACAACACTCATTCACCTTTGTTGTTTCCGGAGGCTGACCAGCCGTCGGTACATGCAGAACGTTGTTAGACCCTTTATTTTGCCGTTCTTGCAACAGGAAGGTGATATGTTTTTCCAACAGAATAATGCTTGCCCACTTACTGCCTGTGAAACTCAACGTGCTCTGCAATAGGTGGAACAGTTTTCCTGTCCAGCACCACCTCCGGAATTCTCCCCAATCAAGCAGCTGTGCGATATGATGGGACAATAAGAGACTATGAGACTCATCAACCACCAGCTCTTACAGAACTACACTATTGGCCATTAAAATTGCTACACCAAGAAGAAATGCAGATGATAAACGGGTATTGATTGGACAAATATATTGTACTACAACTGACATGTGATTACATTTTCACGCAATTTGGGTGCATAGATCCTGAGAAATCAGTACCCGGAACAACCACCTCTGGCCGTAATAACGGCCTTGATACGCCTGGGCATTGAGTCAAACAGAGCTTGGATGGCGTGTACAGGTACAGCTGCCCGTGCAGCTTCAACACGATACCACAGTTCATCAAGAGTAGTGACTGGCGTATTGTGACAACCCAGTTGCTCTGCCACCATTGACCAGACGTTTTCAGTTGGTGAGAGATCTGGAGAATGTGCTGGCCAGGGCAGCAGCCGTCATCTGAAATGTAACGTCCACTGTTCAAAGTGCCGTCAGTGCGAACAAGAGGTGACCGAGACGGGTAACCAATGGCACCCCATACCATCATGCCGGGTGATACACCAGTATGGCGATGACGAATACACGTTTCCAATGTGCGTTCACCGCGACGTCGCCAAACACGGATGCGACCATCATGATGCTGTAAACAGAACCCGGATTCAACCGAAAAAATGACGTTTTGCCATTCGTGCACCCAGGTTCGTCGTTGAGTACAGCATCGCTGGCGCTCCTGTCTGTGATGCAGCGTCAAGGGTAACCGCAGCCGTGGTCTCCGAGTTGATAGTCCATGATGCTGCAAACGTCGTCGAACTGTTCGTGCAGATGGTTGTTGTCATGCAAACGTCCCCATCTGTTGACTCAGGGATCGAGACGTGGCTGCACGATCCGTTACAGCCATGCGGATAGGATGCCTGTCATCTCGACTGTTAGTGATACAAGGCCGTTGGGATCCAGAACGGCGTTCCGTATTACCGTCCTGAACCCACCGAATAGATATTATGCTAACAGTCATTGGATCTCGACCAACGCCAGCAACAATGTCGCCATACGATAAACCGCATTCGCGATAGGCTACAATCCGACCTTTATCAAAGTCGGAAACGTGATGGTACGCATTTCTCCTCCTTACTCGAGGCATCACAACAACGTTTCACCAGGCAACGCCGGTCAACTGCTGTTTGCGTATGAGAAATCGGTTGTAACTTTCCTCATGTCAGCACGTTGTAGGTGTCGCCACCGGCGCCAACCTTGTGTGAATGTTCAGAAAAGCTAATCATTTGCGTATCACAACATCTTCTTCGTGTTGCTTAAATTCTGCGTCAGTAGCACGTCATCTTCGTGCTGTAGGAATTTTAATGGCCAGTAGTGTACGTTAACAGGTCGAGTAGTCATGGCGTAACGTATCCCATGATAGTATTCGCCATCTGCACGATCGACTGGATGCCAGAATCGGAACCCGCATTGTCGCTCATGAATGCTACATCACGTACTAATATGAGTGTTTCAGCATGGGTTGAAAACTGATACCTCAGAACCGCTAGTGTTATCAATCTGTAAATGTAATCATTTTATGTACTCCATGTGAATTTTTGCAACAGTAAATCTTGAGTGAACTGAAACCTCTATAAGGGTGTGCAAATTTCTTTTGCGGCATTGTTACTAGCAATCAAAAGCGTTTCTTTTCTCGATTTCTAGGAATGTACGCGTTTGCGGACTCCATATACGATGAGAATAAACATTAAATTTTGAGTTATCTGTCGACCCCGTCAATATTGCGAGTGTGTGTTTCTTTTTTTCAAAACAGGTCGGGGGAGGGGGGGGGGGGGCGGGCGACCCAAAAATCTTTCATTTTAGTTTGTACGCAGGCGACCTGCCTAATCGGTCTGTAATGTCTGAGGCCTTCTCCTTGTCAGTCACGAAAAGCAAGGTTACCGGTTTGAATCCCAGTCTAGCAAACAGTTTTAAGTTTGAATCTGCTTATCATCGGCGTCCCTGTGTATAGTTAAACGAATGAGTAATATAAGAAACACTCTGTTTCCTTGTGTTACTTCGGAACACAGTATCTCCCAGACACTGCAATAACCTCGCTTTCGGACATTCAGTTAACGTAATGCTTTACTAGTACATAGGCAACATTGCAAATGGTAGGTGGCATATTAAGAGAGAACAGAAGGGTACTCTACAATCGGCGTATCAAATTTACGTTGCAGATCTGTCAAAGGAGAAAACATGCAGTTCATGGTAGTCATACAGAGGCGCGGAATGTTTCTATACATGTTGCGACGGCCGCTGTTTTACGCCCATTAACGAAATGAAAGCAGTAACTCGCGCGTAACATAGTGGCACTGCTAACATAAGCACCCGGCGACATGTATATGAAACTTTTACTAGTGCGTGAAGAAATGTACTCGTTTAATTCAGGCCCTCGTACAGGGCGAATGGAAACATTCCGCTGCGTTATTAAAACCCTGGGTCGTTCAGAACATTAGCACTCAGCGCGAGGAATGGCGGAATATATGGAGCGCGCTGTCTGCGGCAGAGTGGCCGAAGCTCACTGACCAGCCTCGCGTTTTCCCTGGTCCCATTGCCGGGCATATACATTAATGAACGCCGCTGAGGGACGGCTGGCGCTACCAACGTCGAAAATTAATTAAACTGAGCGCCTGTTTACGTAGGTTACCAGTAACCGGATGCCCATGAATAAAAACCGGCACAACCTGTATTCTCCCGCGCCGTTTTTTCGCTCCGGGCACGATTCATTTGCGTCACTTTGTCAAGTTGACTACACATTTCCAGTTCGTGACGCTCCGTGCACCTCCCACATTCATTTATTTACTTTGTTTGATTTTAACTTCTCTTCTTCTCAACCACTTTTCCGACAATCTTTCCTCACGCCGTAACTCGCGCACCACCACTAATACGCAAGGAGTGTGCATGCGGTTGGTAGCATTGGTTCGAAAATCACAGAAAAATGTAGAATTGCAGACAGCCACCAACACCCGTTTTTTGTCGCCATCATGTACACGAGAAAGCGGAAGGGCCGTTTAGCAGGTAACGTACTGTCGACGAGCAAGGACTTAGAGGCATGTCTTCATTGGACGATGCACACTGCAAGACAAAAAAAAAAGACGCATCACGAAGGAATTATCCGAATGGGTCAGAAATCGGTAGATGTGATGTACATGTGTAGACAAACAAATTATCAGAATTTCAGAAGAATTTGATCATCTATTCAAGAGTAAGAGCTCAACAAATTGAGCAAGTCAATAACGTGCTGATCCACATCTGGCCCTTTTGCAAGCAGTTATTCGACTTGGCATTGATTGACAGAGTTATTGGATATGCTCTTGAGGGATACAGTGCCAAACTATCCAATTGGCGCGTTAGATCGTCAAAATCCAGACCTGGTTGGCGGGCCCTTGGCATAATGCCCCATGCGTTCTCAATTGAAAATCCGACGACCTTGCTGGCCAAGGTGGGGCTTGGCAAACCGAAGACGAGCTATAGAAACTTTCGACGGGTGCGGGCGAGTATTATCTTGCTGAAATATAAATCCAGGCTGGCTTGCCATGCAGGGCAACAAAATGGGTTATAAAATACCGTCGAAGTACCGCTGTGCTATAAGGGTGCCTCTGATAGCAACTAAAGGGATACTACTATGAAATGAAATGGCATCCCAGACCATTACAGCTGGTTGTCCGACCATATGGTGGGCGATATTCAGGTTGGTATCCCACCGCCGCCCAGGACGTCTCCACACTCGTCTTGGATGGTCTTCGGGGCTCAATCTGAAGACAGACCTACTACAGTCAATGAGATTCCTGGCCGAACGCACTCGACAACGCTACAAATTGGAGTTTTGGTCTACAGTGGTCAGTGGTAGTCGGCGGAAGGGGCGCCCTGAACTCAGCCCCTTTTCTGATAGTCCTTTTGGTCGCTAAAGGACCAATTGCATGTTGGATCGACTACAACGATGAATCAGAGGCTCTGAGTGCCTCTCTGACGATTGCTCGGTCCTCACATTCTGTCATCTGTCTAGGTTGACCTTTCCTTTTTTACGCTGTGTTTGGCCATGGTTCACCCACTGCTGCCAACATCGTCGAATAGCAGCATCGTTCATATTCAAATTTCGTGCGATCCGCCGACTACTCCAACCGGCTTCTCTAAGCCCAACTAAACGTCCTCTCTCAGATGTTGGCGTCTGCATTTATTGCTCAAGCGCCTGTCTGTGATGCATAGTTACTGTCCAGCTAATTACACAGGTTTTAATGCGTACAGACTTTGTGCCTTGGTATTTACATGTACCCTCTTTACTATCCTTGCCAACTGCGAGGTGAAACTGAGCTGCAGCGTCACACATTCATCCATGTGCCGCCAAAGCTTACAATTTTGCATCTTCCGTCTATAACTGGATGAATATCAATCTGTGAGCAATTTACATAATTCCTTCGTGGTGAGTGTCTTTTTTTTCTTAAGATGTACGAGGGTGAGTCAATTGAAAACCTTAAATTTGTAATAACAAATCGAAATTTCGCGCCGTTATCCTGTAAGTTTGCAAGCGTGCTAAAAACAGCGTGCATAATTGCCTGTAGGTGGCAGCATAGTGCAGAGGCACACATGCCGTCGCAGTATCAGTATAAAGATGGCCGCCGCACTTGCGACTAGCTCCAGGGAAGAAAAGCGTTCTGTTATTCGGTTTTTGCGTAGTGAAGGTGTGAAACCTACTGAAATTCATCGACGAATGAAGGTTCAGTACGATGATGCATGTTTGTCACAGCAGCAAGTCTACGAATGGAGTAGGAAGCTCGCAAATGGTGTGACTTCAGTGGAAGATGCTCCTCGTCCAGATCAGGCAAAACGAGTTGTGACTCCACAGAACATTGCAGCAGTTGAAGCCATAGTGAAGGAAAACCGCCGGGCCTGCCGCGGTGGTCTAGCGGTTCTAGGCGCTCAGTCCGGAACCGCGCGACTGCTACGGTCGCAGGTTCGAATCCTCCCTCGGGCATGGATGTGTGTGATGTCCTTAGGTTAGTTAGGTTTAAGTAGTTCTAAGTTCTAGGGGACTGATGACTACAGATGTTAAGTCCCATAGTGCTCAGAGCCATTTGAACCATTGTTTTGAAAACCGCCGAGTGACACCGGATGACATTGCAGCATGTTTACAGATTAATCAAAGGTCAGCGCACCACATTGTGCTCCAGTTTCACGAAGTGCCTGCAAGATGGGTGCCATGGCAGCTGACTCCTGAAATGAGAGAACGACGTGTTGATGCTTGTTAAGAACTTCTTCGGCGCTTTGAACTAGAAGGTGATGGCTTCCTTTCAAGAATCGTTCTGATGAAGAGGTACGCCACACGGTGCATGAGTGGTTGCGCGGACTACCAAAAAAATTTATTCTAAAGGAATTTATGCACTTTGTAAGCGCTGGAGGACTTACATTGAGCGTAGGAGAGATTATGTTGAAAAGTGATACAGCTTTGTACCACTTCTGCACAATAAATAACATTTTTTAAAAATTTAATGTTTTCATTTGACTCACCCTCGTATTTCGGTAGGCTCCTAAAGTGTTTTTACGAGGGTAATCCCAAAAGTAAGGTCTCCTATTTTTTTTTTTTTATAAGTACAGAACTCTGTTTGTGTGGCAGTTGGTCACACTGTTATGAAGAGCGCTTCATGCGCGTGTAAACATGAGCACGCCGCGCTGAGGCGCTCAGTCTTGGCTTGGCAGCTGTTGAGAACGGAGCTCCCGTTGGATGTTACCGCCAAGTGCGAATTGAGCGCAGTTATTCGGTTTTTGAACGCAAAGGGCACTGCGCCGATTGAAATCCATCGCCAATTGACGGAAGTGTATGATGAGTCGTGCATGGATGTCAAAAATGTTCGTAAGTGGTGTAGAGAGTTTGCAGCTGGTCGGACCGAAATTCACAAGGAACAATGGAGCGAAAGACCGTCAATTTCTGAGGAGTCAGTGTTGAAGGTTGAGCAAACCATGCATGAAGATCGGTGGATCACCCCGGATGATCTCTGCACGTTGGTTCCTGAGGTCTCCCGAAGCACCGCTCACAGAATTTTAACGGAAACATTGAACTACCGGAAGGTGTGCGCAAGATGGGTGCCACGCATGCTGACTGATGACCACATGCGGCAACGAGTTGATGCTTCCAGGGCATTTCTTCACCGCCTTATAGCCGAACAGGACAACTTTCTGGACTCAATTGTCACGGGTGACGAAACCTGGGCATACCACTTTACACCTGAGACCACGCCAGTTCATAACTTTCTGAACAGCATGGCGGCGAGCTGCTGTGACATGGGCATACAAAAACTGCCACAGCGTCTACAATAATGCATCGACAGAAATGGTGATTATGTTGAAAAATAGCTAAATGTTCAAGCAGTAAACTGATATAAACCATTGTAGAAATAAACAGTTCTATGTACTTATAAAAAAATAGGAGACCTTACTTTTGGGATTACCCTCGTAGTTTGTTGTGGTCTCCAGTCCGAATACAGGGTTAATACGGGCGTCCAAGCCTCTTGATCTCTACATAATTACAGTAGCCTATATCCATTTGAACCTGCTTACTGTGGTTCGCTCCCTGTAGAATTTAACGCGCCACACTTTCCTCCATTGCCAAACTAATGATGCCTCCTCAAGATGTGTCTTGACAAGTGATCTGTTCTTTTAGTCAAATTATTCCATAAACTTATTTCTTCCCCAATTTGATTCTGAACCTCATAATTAGTTATTCTATGCACCATTGTAGTGTCAATTTTTCACAATCGCCAATCTAATTACGTATTTCTGACACATTATATTCAAGTTATTATAATGTGTTGAATTATATGCATGGTTCCTATGTGACTATAGAGATTGTCGTATTTGTTCATCTTCGCGTAAGTTGTATCTATAACATCTCGTCCCTTGATCTTGGAGGCTGCGTCTAATGCTAACTGTGTGGTGTCGCATAATATTTTCAAAGCTAGGTTCAAGTTTTCTTTTAATGCGTTGTACAGTAACATATTGTTCCTCAGCCTAGTGCCCAATGTGTAACTCTACAGCTATGTATATATTTTATATTTTTTGGCGTTTGCTAGTCACGCTGGCTTCTCCATTACTGCAGATTTTATGGGCCATGTAAGTTACCCTGTACGTCGTGATCCACTATCTGCATCCACAGCCTAGCATTCTTAACGTGACATACTCAGTGTATAGACATATCTTGCATTATTAAGTTAAATTTATGGCATGTGGGTTTAGCTCCTTTTAGATTTTATACTAGTTTTATTAATTTCGCATTTTGTGCTATAATTTCATTAGTTTCATTTCTTGACAATATTATTATACCTTTTCATTATTTATATTTCTTGAAAACTGCATTACACATTGCATGTCTTGTTTTTATTGTTTGCTCTGTACTAGGCCTATCTTAACTAATGCCGTGCGTTAGTAAGGCGGCTTTAGTGCCATTAAAGGCGGATGGTATTTGGGATGGAACGTGGGGGTGCGGTCGTTTCTTCGGTCGTCCCTCCCGCCCTCAGTATTACACTACTGGCCACTAAAATTGCTACACCATGAAGATGACGTGCTACAGACGCGAAATTTAAACGACAGGAAGAAGATGCTGTGATATGTAAATGATTAGCTTTTCAGAGCATTCACACAAGGTTGGCGCCGGTGGCGACACCTACAACGTGCTGACATGAGGAAAGTTTCTAACCGATTTCTCATACGCAAACAGCAGTTGACCGGAGTTGCCTGGTGAAACGTTGTTGTGATGTCTCGTGCAAGGAGGTGAAATGCGTACCATCACGTTTTCGACTATGATAAAGGTCGGATTGTAGCCTATCGCGATTGCGGTTTATCGTATCGCGACATTGCTGTTCGCGTTGGTCGAGATCCAATGACTGTTAGCATAATATCGATTCGGTGGGTTCAGGACGGTAATACGGAACGCCGTTGTGGATCCCAACGGCCTTGTATCATTAACAGTCGAGATGACAGGCATCCTATGCGCATGGCTGTAACGGATCGTGCAGCCACGTCTCGATCCCTGAGTCAACAGATGGGGACGTTTGCAAGACAACAACCATCTGCACGAACAGTTCGACGACGTTTGCTGCAGCATGGACTATCAACTCGGAGACCACGGCTGCGGTTACCCATGACGCTGCATCACAGACAGGAGCGCCAGTGATGCTGTACTCAACGACGAACCTGGGTGCACGAATGGCAAAACGTCATTTTTTCGGTTGAATCCGGGTTCTGTTTACAGCATCATGATGGTCGCATCCGTGTTTGGCGACATCGCGGTGAACTCACTTTGGAAACGTGTATTCGTCATCGCCATACTGGCGTATCACCCGGCGTGATGGTATGGGGTGCCATTGGTTACATGTCTCGGTCACCTCTTGTTCGCATTGACGGCACTTTGAACAGTGGACGTTACATTTCAGATGTGTTACGACCCGTGGCTCTACCCTTCATTTGATCCCTGCGAAACCCTACATTTCAGCAGGATAATGCACGGCCGCAAGTTGCAGGTCCTGTACCGGCCTTTCTGGATACAGAAAATATGTTGCCCTGGCCATCACATTATCCAGATCTCTCAGCAATTGAAAACGTCTGGTCAATGGTGGCAGAGCAACTGGCTCGTCACAATACGCCAGTCACTAATTTTGATGAACTGTGGTATCGTGTTGAAGCTGCATGGGTAGCTGTACCTGTACACGCCATCCAAGCCCTGTTTGACTCAACGCCCAGGTGTATCAGGGCCGTTATTACGGCCAGAGGCGGTTGTTCTGGGTACTGATTTCTCAGGATCTATGCACCCAAACTGCGTGAAAATGTAATCACATGTCAGTTCTAGTATAATATATTTGTCCAATGAATACCCGTTTATCGTCTGCATTTCTTCTTGGTGTAGCAATTTTAATGACCAGTAGTGTAGTTCTGGTGGCGGCCACTCTCTGATGCATATGTGTGCACAGGAGTCTCAGTGAGGTTCACGCTTCAGTCTGTTGACCGGTCTTGCTGGGCTTCCAAGAGAAGCGGCGGCCGTGGCACTTACATCGTAAGCTAATTTTCGGGTTCCCAAATTGGCATTATACGGCTTTTATCACTTTATTTTAATTTCTTAAGCCCATGCCACATGTCGAGTCGTTCGCAGTTGATTCATAGGTTACATCAGGCTGACAAAGTGTGGGTATCTGCTGTAACTTTGGTGTTTTTTTTGTCAGACCCCGTTTAGTAAGAGTGTTGGTGGTTGACACTAAACACGTTTTCATGCCTCACCAGCACAAGATCTCAAATGTTACTTGATAAATTTTCCGGATGTTGTTATCTGACTGGTACGTGATTGGTATAACATGACGTTCACATTTTTATGGATATTTTAAGGTTAATTAATTTTATGAAGAATCCCTCTCGGTTTTCTTTGTTTTTTGTAGCGACTGAAGACAAGACTTACATCCTGAAACGTGAATCGTATACGATTTTATCCGTACAAAGGATTCGTCAAGTATAACTGGAGAGGACTTATTCGTAATGAAATATTTTAGCAACAGTTGTGGATCTCCCGCAAAGAATATACAAAAATCGTATTTTTCTCTTTTCGTATAACGGTTTACCGTGGGGAGAATTCGTGACGCCTTTGAAGACTGGCTGCGCTGTCGAATATCTGGTCAGAAGCAGCAACGATCACGTACTGTCTCTTGTTTTTCCGTGTGACTTTATTGTAATTTTTGTAATGGGAAGTCAACTGAAAATGATTTGAAAGGAGCTAAAATTTATCAGATTCGCTTGTCCATTCTAATGTGCAAAGCTCAGAACACAAATAAATGTTTACCGAGCAAGGTGGCGAAGTGATTAGCGCACTGGACTCAGAGGACGTCGGCTCAACCCCGCGTCCGGCCATCCTGATTTAGGTTTCCGTGATTTCCCTAAATCGCTTCACGCAAATGCTGGGATGGTTCCTTTGAAACGGCATGGCCGACTTCCTTCCCCATCCTTTCCTATTCCGATGAGACCGATGACTTCGCTGTTTGGTACCCTGTCCCAAAATCAGTCACTCAAATGAATATTTATTGCACATCGATAGGAAATGCAAACGTTGCTCCGGATTTGCGTATAATGAATCTTCTGGAGCAGACGGAAATTAATTTTCATCAGGAGAGCACATAACTTTTATTATACGCTGTAGCCTTAAAATATTTTTTTTTGTTTTTTTTGGGGGGGGGAGGGGGGGGAGGTCACACGACGCAAGGTTAGTGAATGTGCTTGGACATACGAAGACAATTTTAAGAGAGAAGAATTTTATGTCTTATTTTTGAACAGGATATAGAAACTTTGAGTCGTGCAGCGGCGTTTTAATGAATGCTATTAACGACAGACAGCTGTACCATTGTCTGACGACTACTGATCCTGTCCTACTGATCCTATTATCCGTTTCGTCCCACACTACAGAAATCAGAGCCCGCAAACGAAAGGAAATTCTCATTATCTTGGAGCGAATAAAAAACATAACAAGTGAAAACAATATGACGACGCAACATAGCACCGTTATTGTGTGTCATCGTAATTCAAGCTTTTATTTTCTTCTTGTCTGCACGTTTTATCGTCCAGGTTTCACTTCCATATCAGACTACCTTCCAGAAATTCCTCCAAAGTTTACTTCCAACAGCAAAAACTTATTTTAGATGTTAACAAATTGCTTTTTCTTCTTATTGTCAGTCTACGTTTTATATCCCCTTTTCTTCGCCCATCATCAGTCATTTTTCTGCTGATTAGGAAACTCATCTACTATTTTTAGTGTCTCGTTGCCTAATCTAACGTGGTCCTGCCACTGTCAAATGGCTGAACACCTTCCTTTCAAATTTCTTAGATTCCGGTCATCTGCCACCTGTCTTCAAGAAAACTAAAATCATTGTTGTACTAATGCTGGAAACAGATCAGTCCAAAGTTGAAAACTACCGTCCCAATTCTCTACTCACATTCAAGCTACTGGAGAGGCTCATTAAAACAGAATCTGCTCAGCCACTAATAAACATGTCCTCATAGTGTAAGACGAATTTTGATGTCAGGAACAGGTACTAGCAATGGGCACTCATATCTAGAACGGCATTGAGAAGAAGAGGATAAACAAGTGGATTCTCTTAGATCCAACCGCAGCCTATGATACCATCTGACGCGACACACACTTGCTCAATTTGATCAGTGTCGTATCGCGTCGGAAACTAACCCCTCTAATTGGCAACATTACGAACAGTAAATACCTCCCGGTGTTCTCAGAGAAATTTAAAAGTAGAGACCACAAAATAAATTCGTATACATGTGACCTTCCAGAAACAAAGTCCAGATAATTTATTGACGCTGATGATATTGCTCTGATCGATCAGGATCAAAGCTTTAAGGAACCTGAAGCAACGCCAACATCGTATCGGAAGACGTTGGATTAATAATTCAAACATAACTCTCTCTACAAAAATTCAAAGGAACCGTTGTATCAGCTTTCCACCTATGGCAACAACAAGCAGATTAGAAACCTAACATTACATTTAGAGATCAGACTCACCAGTACTGCAACACACCAAAATCCCTATGTGTGACCCTAGACATGTCTTTGATGTATAAAACCCATTTCTGGAACGTGGTAGCTAAAATGAAAACTCCGAAAAATATGCTCCAGAAGTCAACAGGAAACGCCTGGGGTGCCACCACAATAGTCCTCAGATTATCAGCTCTAGCTCCTTCATACTCACGAGGAGCACACAGCAAGTGCCATAACCTGATTTCCCAGGAACTCCCCTCATAAGAAGAGGAATCAAAATAAGCGAACTCATGTTTCGGTTTATCCATGGATACTCGACCGTTTCTGAGAAAACGCGGTCAAAGTTTTCGACCTCATTTAGATGCCTTTTATCGAGTGATAATTTCAGCCGAAATGGTGGCACAGTAACTAGCGTTGCGATCGCTCACTTTTGTGCCACATGTTCGAAACCCGATTATTGTATTTATTTTATTTCTTTCAATTGTCAACCCGTGTTCGTAGAAGGTTTGTATTGTATGTTAACCGGGGACCTAGAAACGACAGAGAGGCTCCGTCCCCGCCGCAGCCGCAGTGGTCCACAACCCCACGACGACTGCCGCAGTCCACTTCACCCCTCCGCCGCCCCACACCGAGCCCGCGGTTATTGTGGGGTTCGGCCCCCGGTGGACCCTCCAGGGAACGTCTCACACCAGACGAGTGTAACATCTACGTTTGCGTGGTAGAGCAATGGTGGTGTACGCGTACGTGGAGAATTTGTTTGCTCAGCAATCACCGACATAGTGTAACTGAGGCGGAATAAGGGGAACCAGCCTGCATTCGCCGAGGCAGATGGAAAACCGTCTAAAAACCATCCACAGACTGGCCGGTTCACCGGACCTCGACACAAATCCCCCGGGCAGATTCGTGCCGGGGACCAGGCGCTCCTTCCCCCCCGGAAACCCGTGCGTTAGACCGCACAGCCAACCTAGCGGGCTTCCATAGAAGGTTACTAGACAATGTTTATCATCAAAGTAGTGGATACAAGGGCTTTATATTAATTGTTCAATTTTAAATTCTCATATTCTTATATTTTGTTCTTATATCAGTTCTTATATTAATTCTTATACTTTATTCTTATATTTATTCTTCAAGAACATTTGGTGCATTCCCTTGGCTGATACCGATCGTAGAAATATTCGAAACAGAGAAATCCCGAACACCGCGAGCATCGCGTGAAGGTATTTCTTCGTATGAACCTTCCTAGGGAAAGAAACGTCATTAACATTGCTGAGAGTTTCATGCATCAGCAATAATTTCGGGGCAAACCATGCATAACGGATCACTTTATCGAAAACTGGACTTGCAGTTGATTATGAATCAAGATTCACTACAGGAATTTCACTGAAAGTAGTTTCAAATAATTTCCTCATTCATTTATTGTTTTTCTTTTAATTCATTCGCCATTCACTTAGTAAACGAATAAGGATAATGCTATTTCTGTATACATTGGACAACATTAGTGTAGTAATCTTCTATGGACATGGGTAGATAAACGAAAAACAAAAATATAAATAAGAATTCGGTTTCGAACACGGGGCGAAAAAGTGTCAAGCTGTGAGGCTACCCACTGTGCTACCATTTGGTTGAATTATTTACTTAAAAAGCGCAATAAACGCCTCGAGAACTTTGACCGTCGTTTTCTGAGAAACGGTCGAGTATCTACAATAGGCCGAGACATGTGTTTGGTTATTTTGAGCCCTCTTCCATTGAGCAAAGTTTCTGGGAAATCCGGTTATGGCACTAACTGTGTTCTCTTCGTCAGTCGTAGAATAGTGCTGTTCCACTTGATCAAACAGTGCTTACACGAAAATAATTGACACGCAGCTCAATCAAGCAATGCGCCTCATCACAGAATGTATTCACCACACAAATACGCATTGGCAACCAGTTCTTTGTAATATTCCACCAACACCCATAACAAGGTCATAGTCTTCGCTTAAGATGGATACAAGAATAAAAAGAAACCCTTAAATTCAGAAATTTCATTATCAGAACCCCAGCGACTGAGGTCTAGAAAACCATCGTGACGCGCAACAATTAGCCTGCAGAACAGTCATTTCAACACGCAAGAAGCCTGGAACAACCAATGACAGGCACAGTCTTCCACAGAGCATCACCAGCTAATCAAAACTCCATGGCAACAACCAGCAGGCCTTCATCAACCCCGACGACATTGGGTACACACTGAATCGGATCAGAACAGAGCGGGCCAGATCTGGAGCATTGTTGCACCAATCGGGATGGAAGTTTTCCTCTGAATGTGATTGCAGCAAACAGTACATCGCATGACATTTGAAAGTTCTCTTGGAACATTCAGAGGGACAATATAAGACCTTCACACCTTGTCTGCAGAAGTTTCTGACTGGATTTCAAACCTGGACTTCAGTAATGAAGCCATTACGAACTTGAGATTGTGTGCATCTGTGTAGAAATGTATATGTTTGTTGTAAATAGTTGTCTAGTATTTTTTCTGTCAAAATACGATAGATAAATAAATAATTTAACTCTGTCAGCATCGTCTAAATCGACTACATTCCATTCCACTATTTTGCTTTTGTCGATGTTCATCTTATACCTTGTTTTCAAGACGCTATCCATTCCATTCAACTGCGTTTACTAGTTCATTGCTATGTCTGATAGAATTACTGTGTCAAGGAACTCCAATTCCGTTCAAAAATTTTTTTCTAGTTAATCAGGGAGAACTTTAAACTGGATGGCCACATGACAACTAGAACACCTCCTGAATACGGGTCCAATGCTATTCCCCATGCTCGATTGTTTTGTACGTGATCAAAATTTAAAATCTTGCAAAACGATAACACTAATAAATAACGGACTAGAAAATGAGGGCCCTTTAATGCCCAGTCTAGAAAGCATGGATTTCATTACTCTCTTAGAGAATGTGTGACTCGCTTCAGTAGATGTAAGACTACAGAGCTTCGGGGTGCGATCCTCGATCGCACTTAGGTTTTTTCTTTCACTTGCCCTTTCTTTCGCCTCTGCCAATGATTCGTTAATGTGAAAAATGCAAATCGGACAGTAATTCGTAGTCTATGTTAAATACATGGATAAGTCAGCTCTCAGGTCACATAAAGGCAAGAACATGCAAATTCCAATAGCACCGCCCGTAGCAGGGCATTTTTGTGTTCAAAACTACCTTCGGGTTGCTGACAGCTTTGCTTTACTATACACTCCACTCATTTTTATTGTTGAGTGTCATTGTAGATTTTCTGTGTGTGACTTGAGTTTTGTACAAGTGGAGATCCAAAAGAAGAAAACATGACAGCCAAGAAACTGCAGTATGACTTCATTTATGCACGACTGTTGCTTTATTTGTTCACTCACCCGCTAGCCATGTCGCTAGTACGCTTCTGCGTTATCACTCGCTTAAGTGGTATCCAGATGTTCAAATGTGTATTAATTCCTGAGGGACCAAACTGCTGAGGTCGTCGGTTCCTAGACTTACACACTACTTAAAATAACTTATGCTAAGAACAATACACACACCCATGCCCGTGGGAGGACTCGAACCTCCGGCGGGAGGGGCCGCGCAATTTGTGACATCACGCTTCTAACCGCGCGGCCACTCCGCACGGCTGTGAGATCCAGATCCAGCACTGGCTGCGGTATAAATTTTCATCGCCGGTTGTCGGTCGGAAGTGGACGGAGAGGCGTGATAGTATGAAGTACACGATAGCCAGATTTTATGCCAATATCCATATCTAAATCTTGGACCTCTCCGCAATGTTTCCTGTACTAAGGGCATGTGACACTGTTGTTGATGATGTTGAACAGCGACGCTATCTCGGCTGCCCCCTCGGTGCTATTCGAGAGGTCCAGGTTCTATGGCGGCACCGGGTTTCACCCTCTGCTTTCTCTCTCCGTCGTCGTCACCACTCAAGGACACAAACAGCCTCTGACTTATGTAAGACTACAGACTTTCTTCGTCGTAAAGTCTTCTAGTTTGTTATGTCGCGTTGTTCCTCTTCAAACTTCTTCTTCACATTTGACGTTTCGATCCACGTACTGAGGTCTTTTTCAGTATATTTTGGTGCACCCCGTTAACTGAAAACTCTAACTTCTAGGGCTGTAGTTTCTGTTTTCCTTCATTCAGATTTATTTGACTTTGGTTGACGTTAGTGTATCAGCCGCGCTTAGGAAATTTTCAGGCCTTTGACACATCGCTTCAACCGTTTTTACACGGGGCTGAAATGTTGGCATTTTTCAAAACGGTAGTGCATAAAAGTATTTTCGGATTGTACCGGATCGATCAGGGCCTCTCGTAAAAGTTTTATTTACGTGCAACAGAACCCGCGTCAGAGCAGAAAATAAAAGTTTAATTACAAGTTCTCGGATGAGCTAAAACATATTTTGCTAAATTGAAGTAAACAGCGGTTACCGTTGGTGAGGATTTCAGTATTAGCAAAGGAGAATAACGAAAGGCGAAATAAACAAGTGAATAATCTCGCCGCCATTATTTCAGCAGTAACCCGTCGCTCCTTGTCCATTCGGCTACACACGGTCGACTTATAACCTGCAATAACTGATACATGCACGGTGTTTCCGTGATGATGGTACAGACTGAAGTATTCATTCCTGAACTTGATGAGCACACCGATTTATTCAGCACTGAAACAAGTCACAGTACGTCAAGTGAAGTAACTGGTGATCAGTCCACGCAGAGGTAGAGTTTTGTAGAGCCCAAAATAGAACGCGAGAGTTTAAGCGTAATGTTCAACGATCCAAACCCAAGTTTTTCCTGGAGTCAGGGAGGCATGTTTTGATGTGGCCCGCTACAAAATCTTCTTCTGTACCAACCACTTCTTCTCAGAATAGCACTTGTACCCGACGTCCTCAATTACTTGTTGCATATATTCCAACCTCTGTCCTCCTCTACAGCTTTTATCCTCTACAGCTCCCACCATTACCCCGGATATTAGATAATGATGTCTTAACGTATGTCCTGTCAATGCTGTCTCTTCTTCCGCTCAGTCTTTGCAATATTTCCCTCCTCGACAGTCTGCAATGAACCCCCTCATTTCGTAACTTGTCAGTCTGCCTAATTTTCAACATCCTTTCAGCACCACAGCTCAAATGCTTCGATTCTTTTCTTTTCCGGTTTTCCCACAGTCCATGATACGCTTCCATACAATGCTGTATTCTAAACTCACATCCTCAGAGGCTACTTTCTCAAATTAAGGCCGATGTTTGATACTACAAAGGTTGCTTTGGCCCAGAATGCGTCTGCTACACTGCTTTTTGTGCCCTTCCTTCAGTTAACTTTCGATCCATATTATGTTCTCAGTGCACTGTCCATTTCATCAGTGCGTCCTGTAATTCATTCTCGCCTACATTGAAGACAGCAGGGTTAGCGAATCTAATCATTAGTATCGTTTCACCGCAAGTTTTAATCCCACCCTTGAACTTTCCTGCAGTATATCTAGTGTGCATCCGTATCCACAGACAATGGCAACTTGAAGATCCAAAGTGTTCTCGCACGATGCAGGTCCTCGTACACGGCCATGCGTTGCAGTTTAGGGCGACATTTGACGTGTTGCGAGTGCCTGCTAGTGCGGGTCGAGATGTATGTCAGCGATTATGCTGTATCGATATCGATGACTGAGCAGCAGCCTGAACTGCCATTTGGCCTGGGTGCAAGAAAAACTATCAGGGGTGATCGAGAAGGGCAAATGTATGAGTCTGGATCAAGGAACTAAGTCGAAAGGTAAATGTCAAAATTCCATAGTTCCTGTTAGTCAATGATATAGATAAAACAAGAGACATTTTTTAATAATTTTATATATTTGCTCAAGTTGCACAACGTTCACCACAGTAGTTCAAAGTGGTGTCCCACAGCTTGTAACCAGAGATGACATCGTCGTACCACGTTATGTCGTACTAGTCCGAAGATATCCACTGTTGTTCGAACAGTATCACAGACAGCTTGTGTCCTTGCCAGGTGATTCTCTTCAGCCTTGACATGTGTCTCGTACACAGAAATTTTCTCAAAAGCCTCTCAGAGACGCAGTGAAAACTGGTGCAGCTACACAGGTAGGAAGCAGATACTGGTCAATATTTGCACAATCTAACGATCGCTACGAACAATGACTTCATCCTGGGCAGGACTACGATCCCTAGAACAAATTATCCCTTTAACAAAAAACACGCAACTAAGTGTGATATCCCACAACCACTACGAAGAGCCAGTTCGTCGTGGAAGTTTACGCGCATAGCAGTTCCCACTCGTGAATCTTCCAAATGGTTCAAATGGCTCTGAGCACTATGCGACTTAACTTCTGAGGTCATCAGTCGCCTAGAACTTAGAACTAATTAAACCTAACTAACCTAAGGACATCACACACATCCATGCCCGAGGCAGGATTCGAACCTGCGACCGTAGCGGTCGCTCGGTTCCAGACTGTAGCGCCTAGAACCGCACGACCATTCCGGCCGGCCGTGAATCTTCCCCCGCCTCTATTGTCTACATCTACATATATACTCCACAATTCATCTTATTGAGTCTAGCGGAGGATACCTCTGCTACCACTATCTTCTTCTTCCTACCTTATTCCATTCGTGAATAAGCGTGCAAAGAATGATTGGTGGTAGACCTCTGTAAGAACTCTAATTCTTATGATTTTTCCTGACTCTTCTTGGTGCGCACGCTCTAGAAATTTTCACAGCAAGTCTGCCCGTGATGCAAAACGCCTATCTTGCAGCGTCTGCCACTAACTTTTTGTTAAGCATCTTCGTAACGCTCTTACACTAAACGTTCCCATGAGTTTTGCGCAGCTCTCCATTCGATCTTCTACTTCTTAAAGGTCCCAAACGGATTTGAGAGGAAAGGCTTGAGGAGAATAATTGGCCCTGTGTATGAGAGAGAACAATGAAGGAAAAGATACAATTCTGCACTGTACACTATACCTTATACGGCGATTCTTCTGTAACAAAAATCGTACGATCAGGACGGATAAAATGGGCGAATCATGTGCCAAGAATTGAGGAGTCTGAAGTGATAAAGAAGATTCTCTTTGGTAATCCAGGAGGACAAAGAGGGCGAGGTCGACCTCGAGCAAGATGGCTGGATGGAACGGAATAAGACCTACGGAAGCTCCGATGCAGTAACTGGAGGAGGGTAGCACGTGGCCGTCGTGGATGGCGGAAGCTCGTTGGGAAGGCCAAGGTTCATCCTGGACTGCAGCGCCACAGAAGAAGAAGAAGAAGAAGAAGAATAAAGGTCCCAGTCAGACGAAAAATACTCAAGAATATGCTGAAAATATGTTTTGTAATCCATTTCTTTGAATTACATTTTTAATGTGCTCCCAATGAATCTTACCTTGGCATCTGCTTTTCCTCCATTTTTGTGTGTGGTCGTTGTAAATAGGGCGCTTCGACTGTTAATCCTCGGTATTTTACAGTAGCTTCTGTTTCCAGTAATTTCTTTCCAATGTAATCGAACAGTAGTGGATTTTTTCGCCTAGCATCCGTTCCGAAATAAGTTACATTGTCATCTGCCACTCTCTGCATCACTCATCGATCCTCTGCAGACCTTTCTCAAATCGCTATGCTATTCTGGCATTTCTACTTTCCAATAGGGAACTGCTCGTCTGAGAACAGCCTCGCTAATCATTCGACGTTATCACTGTCTCATTTATATATACTGTAAACTTTCTTGGGATACTTGTGGAATATTGTCTGTAGGACCGTCGATTCGTTGAGAACAACTTGCTGTGTCCCGTCTACAAGAATGTCCTGAATACAGTCACAAATCTACTCCGACACTGGGTGGGCTCGTTTAAAAATGGATCTGAGCACTATGGGACTTAACAGCTATGGTCATCAGTCCCCTAGAACTTAGAACTACTTAAACCTAACTAACCTAAGGACATCACACAACACCCAGTCATCACGAGGCAGAGAAAATCCCTGACCCCGCTGGGAATCGAACCCGCGAACCTGGGCGTGGTGGGCTCGTATTTTGTTCACTAAACCACAGTGCAGAACTGTATCGGATGTATTTCTGAATTCAAGAAACACAGCATCATGATTAACTTCTTGTATGACTCCAGCATATGATTGTCGCTTATGCTTCTTGCGCTTGCTTCATAATATTGTTGCACTCTCGGTTCAAAAAACAGCAAATGTCGACAGGTAAAGGTTAGTAGACATTCGCACGTCCTTAGATCAATGTGCGAAGCATACAACAACTTCCACTGTCACATCTTAGCAAAGGACCTTGCCGAGAACCCGAGAAAACTCTGACCATACGTAAAATTATTTATCGAGTCGAAGGCTTCTGTCCAGTTGCTCGTCAACTAGTCTGGTGTGGTAATAGAAGACAACAAAATGAAAGATGAACTTTCAAATTTCGCGTTTAACAAATCATCCACACAGGAAGATCGTACAAACATACCCCCGTTTAACCGTCACACATATTACCGTATGGACCATGTTCAAATGGTGGTGGTAAGTTCCTATGGGACCAAACTGCTTAGGTCATCGGTCGCTAAGGTTACACACTACTTCATCTAACTTAAGGGGAATTGGAATGCCCTTTCCCGACAATGTTAAATTTAGTGACTTGGCCTCCCTGTATTTCAGGAACCACTGCAGCCATTGATATGAAACTTTTACAAGAAATTAAACTGCATTTTCTGAGCCTACTGAACTGCAATAATTGCACATCAGCCACTGCTTTCGGAAATACAGTTTTTTAACTACACGGTTAAACTTTTGTGTATTTTTTGTACGTCATCATAAATAATTTTAATTATACATAACATCATATTCTTCTTTTAGTTCAGTAGACTCAGTATATGTATGTTATTACTCCCTGAAAATTGGTTTTGAGGTTTAGGGAAAAATGCAACAGAAAATGTAAATTTTTCAAAAACGGCTTCTAGAGTTTCAAAAGACTTTAACTCAATATATGCTTAATTTATTTTTATTTTTAGTCACTCAGAAGCACCCTGCACCATGCTGTATATCATCCTCTTGATCTTTTTCCAAGCTTTTTTTCTTCTTTTCTTCTTACTGGACTCCTTAGTGGCCAACTGTGCTGCATATTCTGCTTTATCAGTGCGAACCTTGTCCATCCGTTCAAGTTCTCTGATGCAGTTTGCTCCAGGATTAATTCCCATATGCTGTAGCATTTTCGCCCTCCCAATGTTGCCATAATTGAAAACAATAACAGCATCACTGACCCCCCCACTTTAGGGTCTTCATTCCAAGAAAAACATGTTTTGGTAAGCGAGTCCATATAAGCTTATTGAACGACTCACTGGCAATTTGAGTCTGACCATGCAGACACTCTTTCAGTAATTCAGGATTTGCCAGGTCTTTGTTAATAGGTTTTATGATATCCATGACTGCTGCTGGAGTGGAATGTTATGGCTGTATGAACTGTTTGAGTACTGGGCATTGCGATAATTGCACCATGAATTAGGTCCAGGAAGGCAATGGTGGTGTACTGGTTTTTATCAGTTTACAGTCTGTGAAAGAAGGTAGCCCGTACTGCCTGTTTCATTTTCAACAAATCCTCAGTATTATTTCTAATGGCCATCCCATAATACTGCTGTGGTTCATCAGCCACTTTGTCTGTCAGCCTGCCTCTTACCGTCAGAAAGTGTCTGGTCTCTCAAACTATGAAACGATACGATACTCTTTTTGACAGTACTACCAATACAAGCGCGTAATTTAACCTTTATAACACAGCAATCCACAACGTTCTATATAAAAAATACCGATTTTATTAGCTCTTGAAGTAATGCACGTAAAAATTTTAACATTTTCAACCGGCGTGATTATATTTTAAAAAATAAAATAAAATGCTTCCCAAGTGAGTTTATAAGTGCTATACATATATCATTTTACCGGGAAAATTGCAAATTTTATAATGAGGTATAAATCCGAAAATGTGAAAAAACTGTTTCTCGTTCTAACTCCCTTTAACATAACTTATGCTAAGGACAACACACGTACACCCATGCCCGAGGAAGGACTCGAACCTCCGACGGGGGGAGCCGCGCGAACCGTGACAAGACGCCTCACACCGCACGGCTACCGTCCGCGGCTCCCCCGTATGGAGGACTTAGAAACAGGTATCCTTGGCGTATATAAGGAACTTAGAAGAGTTGAAAACAAATAAGTCGCCAGGTCCGGTTGGAATACCAATTCGGTTTTGCAGAGAGTGCTCTGTGGCACTGGCCCGTTACTTAGCTTGCAAAAAATGGCTCAAATGGCTCTGAGCACTATGGGACTTAACTTCTGAGGTCATCAGTCCCCTAGAACTTAGAACTACTTAAACCTAACTAACCTAAGGACATAACACACATCCATGCCCAAGGCAGGATTCGAACCTGCGACCGTAGCGGTCGCGCGGTTCCAGACTGTAGCGCCTAGAAACACTCGGCCACTCCGGCCGGCACTTAGCTTGCATTTATATCTCTCGTCTAGGGCAAAGTCCGAAGCGATTGGAAAAAAGCGCAGGTGACAACATCGGTCTGCTGCAGAATTCTTGAACACATTCTGACTTCGAATATAATAAAGTTCCTTGAGACGGAAAAGTTTCTGTCCACAAATCAGCACGAACTTAGAAAGAATCGCTCATGCCAATCTCAGCATGTCCTTTCTTCACATATTCTACAAACCATGTGCTATATCCGCGGTTAGGGGACAAGTACGATTCTCAAGACGTGACAGAAACGATCCTTATTTCCTACAAGCAAACACACGTTCATTTTCAGTGGTGTTGACCTGCGGGCTGAAGGCCTAATCAAGCAACAATAATTTAGCTGAAAGCCGAATTACAAGAAAAGCTAATCATTCTGGTTGAAAGCCAAAACAACAAAATAACTTATACAAATGAAATGACACAATTTCAGAAACTTTACTGTCTGATACAGGTATTTTTTTAGGACTACAGGTTGAAGCGGCGAATGAGACTTTGTACCATGGCCGAAAATCGAACTCGGGTCTCCTGTTTACCAGGCAAGTGCGTTAACCATTAAGCCACCTTGGCACAGATGTTCGCACAACTGCACGGATTACCCTCCTCGATCCAAATCCTCACTGCCTTCCCAGTCTACCATAAGTTCCCCCTTACATACGAACAGAATTACCGAGGATCTCCACGTTCTGGAACAGCGCCACATCATCGAACGTAACTGGGGGATCCAGCCATAAACCCAGGTACATGTACTTATACAAACGAAATGACAGAATTTCAAAGACTTTAATGGTCTCATACAGATATGATGATGCCATTCCACAACACGGAGAGCCTCGTCAATTCTGTTCGTGTGTAAGGGGTAATTTAAATTAGACTGGAGCAGCAGTGCGAATTCAGATCAAGGAGAGAGGCGTTCCAAGGTAATCCGTGAGTTGTGTGAACCACTATGCCACGTCGACTGATAATGGTCCGGAGCCTTATGGTTCCCTCCAGAAGGACAACTCGATGGCTTAGCTGGTGGTAGACAGCGACCCGTCTTACTGGATGCACCTCAGTAAGCCCCTAACTGTGGAACAACTGTTACTCTAGGCGTCTTGACCAGCGGTTTTCTCGATGAAGACTGCCTTCTGTGGTCTGTACGTGACCTTAAATGGGCTGTCCACGGCAGAATACTCCGTGCACTATTTTCTACCACATGTCTGTGAATAATAAACAAGTTCATATACTTCGCGACCTCTAGCGGCGCATCTGACGCCTCTTGGCGGCAACTGGCTGCACCTGGTTTCTGCTTGACTGCCGACAGGCTGGCTCCTATTTGGTCCGGGGCCCGCCTGGCGGATCTGTTATGCACGTAGCCTGTGTGCGTAGATGCTCGGCCGAGATGTAAACTACTAGCCATTAAAATTGCTACACCAAGAAGAAATGCAGATGGTAAACGGGTATTCATTGGACAAATATATTATACTAGAACTGGCATGTGATCACATTTTAATGCAATTTGGATGCATAGATCCTGAGAAATCAGTACCCAGAACAACCACCTCTGGCCCTAATAACGGCCTTGATACGCCTGGGCATTGAGTCAAACAGAGCTTGAATGGCGTGTACAGTTACAGCTGCCCATGCAGCTTGAACACGATAACACAGTTCATCAAGAGTAGTGACTGGCGTATTGTGACGAGCCAGTTGCTCTGCCACCATTGACCAGACGTTTTCAATTGGTGAGAGATCCGGAGAATGTGCTAGCCAGGGCAGCAGTCGAACATTTTCTGTATCCAGAAAGGCCCTACAGGACCTGCAGCATGCGGTCGTGCATTATCCTGCTGAAATGTAGGGTTTCGCAGGGATCGAATGATGGGTAGAGCCACGGGTCGTAACACATCTGAAATGTAACGTCCACCGTTCAAAGTGCCGTCAGTGCGAACAAGAGGTGACCGAGACGTGTAACTAATGGCACCCCATACCATCATGCCGGGTGATACGCCAGTATGGCGATGACGAATACACGCTTCCAATGTGCGTTCACCGCGATGTCGCCAAAAACGGATGCGACCATCATGATGCTGTAAACAGAACGTGGATTCATCCGAAAAAATAACGTTATGCCATTCGTGCACCCAGGCGCTCCTGTCTGTGATGCAGCGTCAAGGGTAACCGTAGCATGGTCTCCGAGCTGATAGTCCATGTTTCTGCAAACGTCATCGAACTGTTCGTGCAGATGTTGTCTTGCAAACGTCCCCATCTGTTGACCCAGGGATTGAGACGTAGCCGCACGATCCGTTACAGCATGCGGACAAGTTGCCTGTCATCTCGATTGCTAGTGATACGAGGCCGTTAGGATCCAACACGGCGTTCCGTATTGCCTTCCTGAACCCACCGATTCCATATTCTGTTAACAGTCATTGGATATCGACCAACGCGAGCAGCAATGTCGCGATATGATAAACCGCAATCGCGATAGGCTACAATGCGACATTTATCAATGCCGGAAACGTGATGGTACGCATTTCTCCTCCTTACACAAGGCATCACAACAACGTTTAACAAGGCAACGCCGGTCAACTGCTGTTTGTGTATGGGAAATCGGTTGTAAACTTTCCTCATGCCAGCACGTTGTAGGTGTTGCCACCGGCACCAACCTTGTTTGAATTCTCTGCAAAGCTAATCGTTTGCATATTACAGCATCTTCTTCCTGTCGGTTAAATTCCGCGTCTGTAGCACGTTATCTTCGTGGTGTAGCATTTTTAATGGCCAGTAGTGTATTACCATGGATAAGAGGACAAGAAATCAAATGCTATACGAGGGCTATTCGGAAAGTAAGAAATGATAGGTCGCGAAATGGAAACCACAGTGAAAATCAAAACTGTTTTATTTGCAACAGTTAGCTACAACTTCCAGCTACTTATCTCCATAGTCGCCGATCCGACTTAGACGTTTGTCGTAGCGTTGTACCAACTTTCCAATACCCTCGTTATAGAAGGCAGCCGCCAGTGCTTTCCGCCAATTCTCCACGCTGGAGTGCAACTCGTTGTCTGTGCCAAAATGTTGTCTTCAGAGCCAGCGGTTCATGTGAGCAGAGATAAAACTCAGAGGGAGACAATTTCGAGCTGTATTGTGGAAAACCAAACAATTCCAATTTAAAACGATGGAGGAGCATCTTCATTCCGCCTGCAGAATGAGGCTGAGAACTGCCTTGAAGAAGGAAACGCACGACAGTTATGTAATGTTGGCTGCATAGCTTCAGGCGAAAATTCTCACCAGGCCCTCGTACTTGGTGGGGACACTATTGTTCTAGGTATATTTATGTGCTCCCTGTGTGCTCAGAACTAAAAAGAACGACGTTATGCGATCGACAGGCATACTAGAGACAGTGCCCAGCACACCTGTGCAAAACTTCATCGGATTTTCACTGTGGTTTCCATTTCGCGACCGATCGTTCTTTACTTTCCGAATAACCCTCGTACTTCTGGATTTCCAGAACGTATTTGATACGGTGCCCCCCTGCACACTATTGACGAGCGTCCGAGCCTGCTGATTGAATTTCCAGATATGTGGGTGGCCCAGAGACGTTTTAAGTAAAAGAACCCAGAACTTTGTCCTCAACGGCGAATGTTCATCGGAAACAAGGGTATCGTCAGGACTGCCCCAGGAATGTGTGATAGGACCACCGTTATTTTGATGTATACAAATTATCCGACAGACAGGGTTATAAGGTGATATATTTGGTTTACTTACTCTAGGACTGTGTGAGCTGTATTGACTTGTTTAATGTCGCAATATTTGCATAGAAATAAACGTTTTTACACAATTTACAATGTGACAATGTTAAAACAGTACTCAGGATAACGCATCTCATCAACATCAAAAAGTGAAATAATCCTAAACACAACAATATTAATTATTAACTCTCAGAAAGTTGAACTATCCTAAACACGACAATATTAAAGTTTAACTAGAAGTTTCTTTACAAAATTATTCTTACAATTTCGTTATGATGTTGGTCAGTACTGCGATAAATAATCCGATTCCGGTTCAAAAATGGTTCAAATGGCTCTGAGCACTATGGGACTTAACTGCTGAGGTCATCAGTCCCCTAGAACTTAGAACTACTTAAACCTAACTAACCTAAGGACATCACACACATCCATACCCGAGGCAGGATTCGAACCTGCGACCGTAGCAGTCGCGCGGTTCCAGACTGTAGCGCCTAGAACCGCTCGGCCGGCTCCAGTTCAATGTTTGGTACTATTTTTAGGACGACAATTAAGTCTACGGTGGATGGTTAGTTATGTAACAAACTGAGCAAAAGATTACTCAAGGTCGCTCGAGTTTACAGTGGACGCAAGCTGGTGAACCAAGAAGTTTACGCTCTTCACGAGGTATTTACCTTAAGCTGCGATGAGCTGTCGTCTGCTAGGCCGCTCTCTCCTCTGAAATTCCTATAAAACTAATTAAAACCTTTGCTGAGTTTTTTTCAGCATAAACTCTCCCTATATTTTTCATTATGTGAGAAAACATGTACTCATCCCTAGTCTTAGAATATGGCCATACACATGTGCATGACTGGAGCAGCGTGCATATTATAATGCCCCCTCAGTTCTCACAAGAACAATTAACTAATTGGTTGGTTCGTTTCTCCAGAGTTGGAACTAAACGACGCTAGAGCTAATTTCCAGCTGGATGTCAGCCGCTGTGAACGCAATGTTCATTTAAATTTCTTCTGTGCATCGTACAGAGCGCTATGCGCTCCGTTAGTCACTTGACGCCAATTCAGAGAAGAGTCCCCCTCAAAAGTTCCATCTTGACTTTCTCATAGCCGAACTGTCTCCATACCTGGGTTCTTTCGTTCTTCACGTCACAGCTTTTTTCGACCAATAGGAGCATTCCTCTTAGTTTGTGGAAACTCTCTCTACCAATCGCAAGGGCCCTACCATTAAACTGGGTCAAAACTCTGGCTCTTTACTCCTTCATAGTGCGTTTCCAGCAGTAGGAAGTTTTATACCCGCGCCAGACGTCAAAATGCGTACGTCGTCTCTCATGTGTGTACCACTTGCTGGACATGTGATCGAAAATGCGTCACTGGTCTTGTTAGTATCCATTTGGAATTCTGAAACGCAGTTTTTTAAAAGCTTTCTTTCCTGTCCTCCCTCAGATGGCCCGTTAACTCGCTCTCCCCTTCTGAGTCACTTGGCTTGGGACGCCCTTTTAAGTGATTTCCGTTGTATCACATGTGGCACGGCCTTGCCTCTGCTCTCGCCCCTCTGAATTACAAACTAAAACGCCTCTCGCTGCTTGTTGCACCTTATGCTCATAGACATGCATTATATATGAACGGTGTGTTAAACACCTACGATTGAGTGTCATCCCTTTTTGCATTACATACTGATAGCCAAATTTGTTCATAACCGCCGAATTAAGTTAGGTGTCATATTCACCTTCCCGTTGCGATGTATAAAGCTCTCATGTAAGGTGCGAATTTGACCTTCATTTATTCTGCCACCTTACAGGGTGAACAGCAATTTGCAGCTGTTTGCTGATGACACTGGTGTTTGGGAAAGTGTCATCCTTGAGTGACTCTAGGGCGATACAAGACGACTTAGACAGCATTTCTAATTGTTGTTTGAATATCGAAAAATGTAAGTTAATGAAGATAAGTAGAAAACAGTCCTGTAACGTTAGTGTAACAAGCTACTTCACCCAGTCACTTCGATTAAATATCTGTGTGTAACATGTTAATGCGATATTAAATGGAATAAGCATGTCATGTTGGTAGTCGGGCAGGCAAAAGCTTGACAACGTTTTATTGGGAGTATTCTGGGAAAGAGTAGTTCGTCTGTAAATGAGACGGCGTATAGAACGCTAGTGCGACTCATTCTTGAGTACTGCCCGAGTGTGTGGGAGCATCACCAGTTCGAATTAAAGACAGGCATCGAAGCAGTTCAGAGACGTGTCGCTAGATTTTTTACTGGCATCGATCAGCACAAAAGTATTACGGAAATCCTTCGTGAAACCAAACGGAAATCCCTGGAGGGAAGACGACTCTCTTGCGAGGCACTATTGCGGAAATTTGGAGAACCAGCATTGGAGGCCGACTGCCGCTAACGTACATTTCGCGTAAGGACCGCGAAAATAAAATGAGTGATGTTAGGACTCATATGGAGGCTTCTAGATAGTCGTCGTGGCACAGGAAAGGAAATGACTACTGTGTTCATCATAACGATAAAGCTGATGTAAACATTACACCATGTATTCTTCCCCGTTTGCTGAAATCTCATTGGATTTCGTTTTGCGTGGAGCACAAGCCGAGCTATCCCGAGTGCAGTCAGGTACGACAGCAAGGGTACGCATTATGCTGTGCGTTTCGCGCATATCGACTTGGCGATGATACGGGGCAACAGCTTTAGCGGCGCATTTAACTTGAACGGCGGTGGCCAGGCAGCTGGTCCAACTAACTTGCAGTGATGTGAGTAGCTGCAGCTAAGACGTAAGAAGAAACGAGCGGAGAAACAATATACTTCAAATGACATTTAATTTCTAAAGAGAATGAAATAATATTCGCCAAAACTCCAGCAATATCGCGTGCTTCTTAAAGGACCAGAGAGAAAGCATAACATGCTAGCATTCTTAACTAACATAGTATTGTAATTAAACAGAAGAGTGATGAAAATTTCTAATTTAAACACAGGGTAATTTCTCTGAGTGAGCTATAAGTGACGAAAAATGGTATTCAGGCATTTTCCGTACAGTTAAATTGTGGTGTCACCGCCAGACACCACACATGCTAGGTGGTAGCCTTTAAATCGGCCGCGGTCCGTTAGTATACGTCGGACCCGCGTGTCGCCACTATCAGTGATTGCAGACCGAGCGCCGCCACACGGCAGGTCTAGTCTAGAGACACTCCCTAGCACTCGCCCCAGTTGTACAACCGACATTGTTAGCGACGGTTTACTGTGTACATACGTTCTCATTTGCAGAGACGACAGTTTAGCATAGCCTTCAGCTACGTCATTTGCTACGACCTAGCAAGGCGCCATATTCTTCAAAAATGTATTCTGAACAGATAATGTTGTGATTAATGTAACGTCAAGAGTGACGTTCATCATTAAAGGATTAAAGTTAAGTATCAAACTAATTACGTCCGCTTTCTGAATTCTAATTCCTTGTCATGTTCCAGACCTCACGTCAGTATAGTTCTTCCCTCCTCACGCCAGCCTGCGTGAGCTAAAACGCGTGCATTTCGGCCTCCACTAGTAATAGGGTGTTCTCTTCTGCCAATACAACAAAAATACTGAAGCCACTGGAGGTATTACACCCGGTCGTCTGGTAATCTCCAAGCTTCCTCCATATCCGAATCCGGAAAGTACATTTCAGTCCTAAAACTGAAATCTGCGACGGTGATAATGATCAACATTAGAATCCACGAAGCCAGCCAACATCCAGATTTTCTCATTTTCTTTTGACGTAGTCCACCGTCCTGTATCCCGCCAGTGTTCGGTAGTGACGTGTGACGCAGGTGATGCATTAGTTCCAGGACATGTGGCGGCTAACGTCTTGATTTTTCTCGCGAAAAATCTCTCAACTTGCAACGTATGGAAATATAATGAATATTAAACTTATTGTTTCATTACTGCTACCTGACCTCGGCTCTGTTTCAATGCGCGAATATACCCCCAGTATCGTTTGCATAGAATTAATATGATAATATATTTCATTAATAAAATTCTTATTCTATCAGTAGTTTGCTACCTACAGAAATGACAATGCTTTGATTATGGTCTGTTATTAAATCTTACATTTATTCATTAAAAACAGGATGAGTAACATTCCTAACCTAAAACATTACAATCAAATTTATTCCCTAAACTAACTATCCTACCATTGGCACAATGGAGACTCTATCCCTTATCATCCCTTTCCCTAACTTACGTAGGTTAATACTGGTCACACAAGTGGTTTTCCTGAAGTACCACCTAGACGGACACAGAAACAGAGCTAAAGCAATGAGCTAGTGGAACGCGTACGCAATTTCAGTTGCAGTGCCCTACTTTGCCAGCTGTTTGCTCTCATATCACCATAATTCCGCACGTAGATTACGACAGTCGTCCCAGGTACCAGCGTGATGTCCCCTGTCCCCTGGAAAAGCTCTTGCAGAGCAGACCCTCAGCGTCCGTGTAGTACCACCGCCGACAACAGAGTCCCGACCTTGTTGCCGCCAAACTGTGCCGTTCCTCGCACATGTATCCAAACACGTTTTTTTGACCAATCAGGACTCTGAATTTTCTCGCTGTTCTTGTTGCCGCCAAACTTTGCCGTTCCTCTCACATGTATTCCTACGCTTTTCGGTCAACCAGGACTCTAAAATTTCGCGCGGATCTCCCACCTTTCACGGGCGCGCCGTATTTGCGTCCCGTTAGCCGTAATGGCGGGAAACAGTCTCTCTCTGTCTCGCACGTACCCCTCTCATCTTCCACCTGTGAGGTCTCAGGCTCCCCCAATACCCCCTGTGGTCACAAGTGCCACTCAACCGACAAAGCAGTTACCGTGTGAAGCACCGGCCAGCTGCCGGCCACCTCACTAGTTCAACATCACAAACAACTCTTACCTGTGTCCGTCCAAACCTTCCCAATGATAATATGCACGGTTCTAAAATCTTACATACCAGTATTAAACTTGTTATATTGATATTATTATCGTTCTGTAAAATGGCTATCTCTATCAGCGTGGTATTTGTCATATATTATTTTCTGAATAAATATCATGTAAGGTGCTAAAATCTGCCACCTTACAAACTTGGCTCCAGATCAGTTGTGTTGAGCTCATATGCAATGGTATGGTGGCAGCTGTAAAAATGCAGCATTTGTATGGTGCGGTCGATGCTGCAAATCTTTCGTGTTCTATGTTTCTTAATTTAAACAGTCTTTATTGATAATCTTTCATAAAATATCGATAATTAAGAATTTATATTTGTAGTGAACACTGGAATTTTGCGTACAATATGTAATTAGAAACAAGCAGACGTGTACTTTTCATAAAAATTGTGATTAGATGTGTGTTAATTAGAAAAAACTTGATGAATTTTAGATTTAAAAGATTTAGTTATTCCAAATTGAAGGAAAAAAGGAAAAAATAAAACGAGATTCGAACAACACATCGATGAACTGTACCAGCTTACCAGTCGACGACGCTAGCGATTCAGCTACGTATCTCGTTTTAAAAAACGCGTTACTTGTAGTAAATAGAGATCCTTGGAAAACGTCAAAGTCAATTATTTGTGTAAACCCGTAAAAAAACATTAACAACAACTTGTTTCTCGCAATTTTTAATGCTATTCCACGCTCTTGTCTCACTACGGAGCAGAAAGCAACTCCAGCCATTTTCAAATTGCGCGAGTCGGAGAACAACAGTATAGAGACTATGACTGTACATAAATCTTGAAATAAAAACAACGCAGCTAAAGCGCGATTAAGATAAACGTTGATGCCCGTTAATACACTACGATATTAATTTCACTTACCGTAACTTAATAAAAAAATATCTAATGCACAAGCAAGACCTACTTCCAAGAGTGTAACAACACCAGTGTACGTGTGCTAAGACTATTGACCAATCATTGCGTTTGTGTTTGTTTACATCAGATTAATTCTTATGATGAACAAAGTATAGTACACTGAAACGCCGAATAAATTGTTATAGACATGCGCATTCAAATACAGCGATATGTAAACAGGCAGAATACGACGTTGTGGTCTGCGACGCCTATATAAGACAACGATTATCTGACGCAGTTGTCAGGTCGATTACTACTACTACAATGGCAGTTTAACAAGATTTAAGTGAGTCTGAAAGTGGTGTTATAGTCGGAACACGAGCGATTGGACATAGCATCACACAGATACCGATGAAGTGGGGATTCTCCCGTACGACCATTTCTCGAGTGTACCGTGAATATCAGGAATCCAGTAAAACATCAAACCTCCAACATCGTTGCGGCCGGAAAAAGATCCTGCAAGAACGGGACCAACGACGACTGAAGAGAATCGTTCAACGTGAGAAAGGTGCAACCCTTCCACAAGCTGTGCAGATTTTCAATGCTGGGCCATCAACAAGTGTCAGCGTGCAAACCATTCAACGAAACATCATCGATATGGGCTTTCGGAACTGAAGGCTCACTCGTATACCCTTGATGAATGCACAACACAAAGCTTCAACCTTCGCCAGGGCCCGTCAACACCGACTATGGACTGTTGATGACTGGAAATATATTGCCTGGTTGGACGAGTCTCGTTGCAATTTTTTTTTAATTTGTGGTAAATTCCTATGGGACCAAACTGCTGTGGTCATCAGTCCCTAGACTTACACACTACTTACCCATGCTCGAGGGAGGATTCGAACCCCCAGCAGGGGGGAGACGCGCGAAGTGTGACTGCAAATTGTATCGAGCGGATGGACGTGTACGGGTATGGAGACAACCTCATGAATCCATGAACCCTGCATGTCATCAGGGGACTGTTCAAGCTGGAGGAGGCTCTGTAATGGTTGGGGGCGGGTGCAGTTGGAGTGATTGGGACCCCTGATACGTCTAGATAAACTCTGATAGGTGACACGTACGTAAGCATCCTGCCTGATCATCTGCATCCATTCATGTCCATTGTGCATTCCGACGGACTTGGGCAATTCCATCACGACAATGCGACACCCCACACGTTCTGAGTTTAAACACTTCCGCTGGCCACCAAACTCCCCAGACATGAACATTATTGAGCATATCTGGGATGCTTTGCAACGTGCTGTTCAGAAGAGCACTCTTAAGGATTTCTGGACAGCCCTGCAGGATTCATGGTACGGTGCCCTCCAGCTGTACTCCAGACATTACTCAAGTCCATGCCACGTCGTACTGCGACATTTATGCGTGCTCTCAGGGGCCCTACACGATATTAGGTAGGTGTACCAGTTTTTTTGGCTCTCCAGTGTATTAACCACAACAGAAATTCACAGGCAATGTAGAAAATAATGACTTATCAGTCTGCAGAAACCAATCAGTATTTGGTGTGGTAATAAATGTCAGCCGCGTTCCCATTGAACTGTACATTATGAAGGGCTCTGAAACAGTGCGTGGAATACGTGAAACTAAAAACTCTCTTCTCAAGGTAACAGCTGGAAATTTTGGAATATCTGTCACAAATCTGTACGCAGACAGTTACAGTGGTTCTGAAAACTTCATAAGTCGAAGACAAGGAAATATTTCCTTCGTAGAAACCTTACTACTAAAAAACATGTAGATAAAATAAGTATTTGGAATAATTGCTGAGCCGCACGGGGTAAGCCGAGCGGTCTCAGGCGCTGCAGCCATGGACTGTATGCCTGGTCCCGGCGGAGGTTCGAGTCCTCCCTCGGGCATGGGTGTGTGTGTTTGTCCTTAGGGTAATTTAGATTAAGTAGTGTGTAAGCTTAGGGACTGATGACCTTAGCAGTTAAGTCCCATAAGATTTCACACACATTTTTACAATAATTGGTGATAAATTTTCGTTTTATTAAATTACTCTTTCAGTCAGTTACTTTTTAGGTTCACACCAGTTAATGTTGCTTGTTGCAATAAATTGATACTTTGGCACAAAATACGTGAATACATGTTACGTGACTCACCACCTCCGTCTGCGATTAACACATCTCTGGTTTGCAAGACGTCAGTCCATTACCCACCTGACACATCTCATCGTACTCCGTAAATTCCATTAATCACAATTACAGCCACGTTTCTACCTTTAGATTTACACTGGCTGGCAATTACGATAATGATATCAGTGATTGTAATGGTCAAGCCATCTTTTCCTATCTATTCACGGTTACGCCAACTTTTCCTATCTATTTACCTACTCCGTTTTTACTGGGAACTTTTGCACGCAGAATAATAAATGTTGCTACTAGTGAGCCTCGGTCAGAGAAGATAACGATATGCCATGGGGGGGGGGGGGGGGGGTGAGCCGCTGACCAAGCCCTGCAAAGTACATTCTAAAAGACAAGGGCTGACATTTGAAGACCCTTGCTATATTAGGAGGGGTAGCGCCTCTGGTCAGTCGCGTGTAGGTGCTCAGCCGTTCAACATTGTTCTGTTGGGAACCGTTCTGGCATTCCCGGAAATTTGTTCCCATGAGATGTAGACAGACAGTGCACGCAGCACGGGTCCGGTTAAATCGTGAGACTAATGTACCGTGGAGAGAGTTGCCCCTAACAAGAAAACGGCAGTTTTTCGACCAGTCCCAGATTTATTTACTTATTTAGCACATAGCACAATAATAAAGTCAAGAATACGTAAAAATACATAAAGAGACATAAATACAGGTAATACATTACAAACTGATTTCATATTCTAATGTCCAGTCTTTATATCCAGTTAACACTTGATGCTGTGGGCACTAAAAAGTCATTTTGTTCACTCTGGTAAATTCTCAGTTTACACCTCTGCGCCGGATGGTCTCTGGTTCTGTGCTCCACCGCTACAGCTTGGCAGTGGGCTGTTCACCCCATTTGTGCAGGCCTTATGCATACACTCTGTGTGCTATTCGGATACGATTTGTATTCTTCCACTCATGCCGTGGGTGATCAAAGATCTTCGGTCTCTTTAGAGGATCAGTAAGATACCGCACTTCAAGTGGAGCATTTTTAGCCCAGATTTCATGCCATTTACTGTCAATGGTGGAGTTGATATCACCAATACGCTGGGCTAGTCGCAGGTGCGGGTTTCTGGAACGATGTCGATTTGTTCTCAACTTGGGGATATCTTCACGGATGAGAAATTGAAGATTATTCATTATTTTTTATTATTCTTTCAGCGGGGCTTCTTGTCTTCTTAACAGAGGAGTTGCTATGTGTCTGACTGTTGGTACCCAGCATAAGGGAGTTGTTCGTATACAACCAGGAATGATGTTCATGATTTTAAGGAGCGCGTGTCTAACTTATTTACGAAAGAACTGTTCAGCCACACCGGAGCACAATATTCACCCGTAGAAAACACTATACTAAGCGCTGAAATTCAAAATGATCCACAGCTAGTACTGAAAAGCTTCTGGATAACGTTGTGTCGCGTGCTTCATTTCCAAGAAGTTTTTTCCACATGCTTCCTATCGAGAGTCATTCCAAGATAATGTAGCTGACTCCGGTAGGAAAGCACTGCGCCATTCATACGGACCTCCAGTTTATTATCTGCGCTTTGTTGTTTAGGTAGAAAATGCTGACTCCAGTTTTAGACGGACTGGGTAAGATTCTTCAATTGGTAAAATATTTCTCGTATTTTGTTGAGATCATTAATAAGAGTGCTTTCAGCACTTCTGAACTCTTTGTGTCAAAACCACAAGTGCTAGATCGTCAGTATATCCAAAATTCTTTGCGCTGGATTACGTACGTCAGAAATACAAAGGTTGAAAAGTGTAGGCGATAATATCGCCCCTGTTATACTATATATATCATAAGGCACTGCAGTAGATACATAAAAATGCGATTATTCGAATGCAACATGCGTCAGAATTTCAAAGCAATCGGTGAAGACATTTCGGAGATTTAAATTTTGAACAAAGAGCATAAAATTTTTGCTAAAAACTTATCCCCTATATATATCATACACATCAAATGGTCGTTGAGCAGGTATATAAAAACACACGCGTATTCGATTGCTACGGTATGTCAAAATTTCAAATGAATCGCTGAAGAACTTTCGGATATTTAAGATTTTAAATAAACTATGATGAGGTTTTCGTTAACAGCGTATCACTTTGCATGTTATACATCCATATTTATATAAATATGGCTCTCCGTTAGGTAAATAAAAACACGATCGTATTCGAATGCACGTTGGGTCAAAATTTCAGAGCAATCTGTGAAGAAGTTTCGGAGATTAAGATTTTGAACAAACGAACATTAGCATTTTTATTTATGTAGATGTAGGTCGGCTGCCCAAGTAGCCAGGATAATGAATAGTAGAGGAAGCAAGGAAACTGTTTGCTGATCCAAGAGATAAAAAAATATCCCAGACGACGTCTTAATATAAAATGGTAGATTAAGTTAGAAACATGTTACTTCTAGCAGTATATTTCAAATGACTGATAACGATAATGATGTTTCGTGAATGCAATCCAAGATCAAGAGTTATTACTTGCACATGAAGTGTTAAGAAAATTTCTCTTTTCAGCCACAAAAAATTGTTTCACAGACGCACATAGTAGACTGCTGTATGTACACGAAAATGAAAAACATCGCTCACAACGCGTCATGTACACCAAAGAAAAGAAATTCATGTAAGACTCAGGTTCTAATTCTGTTGATATGATCAAACAATATTGTGATGTCTCTTTTACAACGCACACAACCAAAATAAAACACTTCCATCGTATTGGAGTAGGATGCTTGTCATAATGAAAGCCGAAATTAGTTCATCAGGCACTTAAAGCAACATATTAAAGTAAATGGTAGTAAGCTACTCATAATCTATTCCAAATACGCAAATTGTTTAATCAGTCCTTACCTCGATTTCCCGTATCGTTAGTCCATATCGCTGAGAGGTAGACTACATAAAAGCATTGGTGATCGACGAGAAGTTAGTTAAATCGGATTCTGTTTGACGAAAGAACTTTCATCTCCGGTGTTTGAACAGAATCCGCATTTGCTGACAATCGAGGGTGGGGCACTTCCTGTATTAAATGGCACGACATACGCAGCATCTGATGGAACGATGGCATACGCTGCCAATGGCGAGTCAGCACCGTTTCACTCTGCAATCCTTTCAGTGTTACTTCACAGCTACTGGTTTCAATCTCTCGCTTCTCCATCACTATGAATGTGACAAAGCATTACGTGCGCGCTGGCTTCAATAGTCTACACTGAGCAGTACATGGCTGGCACCGTATGGTTCTGCTGACATCGAGGTCATTATAGACTGAACACTAGCTGCAAAGTACCATAGCGTCGCGCATTAATTAATGTAATTGCCCTTTAGATTAGTTACTGTATCCTAGTATCATTTCGATAGAAAATATCATTTATACGTGTTTTGCATCTGTTACTTTAACCATCTTCTTGCGATTTAGGGAAAAAATTTTGATCAGTGAACTATTTTTTTCTCATAAGAAGTACGGTAGACTGTCTATAATAATATAGACACTTCCTCAGTTCGACACGTCCAGTAGTCCGACACAACGAGCCGAGATCACGTGACGTGGACAGGTGAGGCCACTTCAAGTGAACAGTTTAGTAAACTTTGCAAAAACAGACGTAATGTCTGATGGGATACCGCAATCACTGGTTATACAATGTTACTTATAATCCGTCTTGATTGCAAAATTTTTTATTCACATGACCGGTTTCGGTTGCTCTAGAACCATCTTCAGACCTGCAATTTCGGTTACACATGTGACGCAGCATGTGAAGGTTGCTGTGTGTGGACAGGTTACTCCTGTAACCGAAATTGCAGGTCTGAAGATGGTTCTAGAGGAACCGAAACCGGTCATGTGAATAAACATTTTTGCAATCAAGACGGATTATAAGTAACATAGTTTAGTAAACAATACGTAGTTAGCCACCAACTGTTGATTACTGCATACATTATGCACTCGAATTAGTGCCGTCTTTAACTTGACTGCGATAGTGTTAGTATTTCGTATCTTTCCTACAATATGTCTTAACCAGATACGTGAAGACAAGACATTGACTTTGGTTGAAAAATCCGAAGTTATTAAAAAATTAAACAAAGGAGAAACAAGCAACGATTTAGCTTCATTTTATGGCGTTGGGCATGCTACCATTTATGACATTAAAAAATCGTGGTAAAATTGAGGGGTTTGTGCACAATTTGAATAGCAAAAGCAGTGACAGGAAAGTGATAAAAACCGGTGAGTACCCATTAATTGAAGACGCTTTGTACACATGGTTTCTTCTGGGACATAGTAAACACACTCCAATTTAAGGAGAACTTATGAAAGCGAGAGTTTTCTGTAAAGAAATTCTGTAAAAAGACGATTTCCGTGCAAGTACCGGATGGCTTGATAAATTTAAAGAAAGATTTGGTATCCGCTTGCTAACCACAACAGGAAAAAACTCGCTTGTGACTTCGAAGCTGTAGAGCCGTACAAATAAAAATTCGAGAAAGCTTTAGAAGAGTTAAGTCTTCGTCCTGATCAGGTTTATATCGCGGACGAAAGCGAACTGTTCTGGAGACTTTTGCCCAACCAAGCATTCGTCCACAAAGCAGAGGCAAGTGCTCCTGGCAGAAAAATGTCTAAAGATAGGTTCACATTTATGTCATACTCTAATGCTAGTGTAACGCACAAACTTGAGCTGCTTGTCATGGGAAAATCAAAAATCCTAGGGCGTTTAAAAATGCAAAACGTCTACCAGTCAAATATGAACACCAAAACAAAGCTTGGATGACACGGGAATCGTCCAGTTAGTGAGTGGCTTCACGAAGAGTTCGTGCCATCGGTCAAAATGTTTCTCATGTAGAAGAGCTTTGTTGGTGTAGGGCAACTGCCCCGGACATCCAGATGAAGATGAACTTATATTCAAAGATGGTTTGATAAAAGCGATGTTTCTTCCGCCAAATGTAACCCCTTTGCTGCAGCCTATGGATCAGAATATTATCGAGACTCTTAAGGTTCATTACAAGAGAAGCCTACAGTATAGCGTGATTAGCAAAGAGGAAAGTATTCTTCAATCATTAAAAGAAACAAATGTTAAAGGAGTTGTTTACAACCTTGCTCGGGCTTGGGAAAGTGTTTCGAAGTAATGGCATCTCCCTGCGGGAAACTGTGGCCAGATCTTGCATTATTAAAAGAGAACAAAAAATCATTTAAAGAAGAACCTATTACCGACGATAAAACCATGCAGCTCAAGAGACAATTGAAGATATCTGTTCAAAAGATTCTGAAACACTGTCTGTTAGCCTTGTAAATAACTGGTTATTCGGAAATGAAGACGAAAATTGTCAGCTGATGAGTGATAACGAGATTATCCAAGACGTGTTAGCTACATATGACAATGAAGAACAACTGGAAACTTTGCCAGTACAGACCGTGCAACACAGTAGCGATGCTGTTAGTGCCTTTAACACATGCGTCACGTGGGCTGAGTAAAAGAACGTAAAGGCAGCTGATGTTTTTAGTTTTAAGGAGGCTGCAAGAGAAAGCTTTAGAAATCTCTTTGCTCTCGAAAAGCGAAGAAAGATTGACAACTTCACATCGCAGAAGACCCCTATTGATGGAGATGAACGTAAAAAGATAAATACATTAAAAATATTTTTGTTTTCCAGTTAATATGTTTGTTGCTATAAATATGTATTGTTAACAAATGATCTGAGTTCTACATAGTAGTTTTCTTTTGTTTTGTGAGTCAATTAAATGCGTTAATATAAAATACCAGCGTTTTTCACTGAATTTCTAGTAATCCAACAATTTCTGTAATCCGAGATATCCCGGCCCCATATGTTCCGGACTACAGAGGCTCTGCTGTATGTCACATTTTCACTTATACTGTCTCTTAGGAGATGTGATAGGATAACTGAGGGTATCTATAGCATTACCTCTGCATGTGCTTAACCAAACTCTTGGTTTCTTGATGGAGCCAAATAAGTCATAATCGGTCTGAATCCATCTCTTGAGTAATATCTCCCAACTTCACCTTCTTTAGGAACAGCCAGCAAAGGATGCGGAAACACACACACACACACACACACACACACACACACACACACACACAGGCACGCGACAACGTCTAGCGTATCGAGAGCTATTCACACGTATTAAAATCGTCCGCTGGAAAACAAGGGAAATGGAGTGTAGGTGAATTTTATCAGGTGATGATGAAGGAATTAACATTGAAAGTAGTAGATGAGCTTTGCTATTTTGGCGGTAAAGTAACTGAGATAGCCGAAGTAGAGAGGATATGAAATGCGAACTGGCAATAGTAAGAAAATCGTTTCTGAAAAATAGAAATTTGTCAACACGGAATATGAATTTAAACCTTCTGTGATAGTATTTGTTTTCATTGGATAGAAGTGAAACACGGAAGGTAAGTAGCACATACAGGAGGTGAATATAATCTTTTGAAATGCGATGTTACAGAATACTGTTACAGATTGGATGGATAAGTAAGACTAAAGAAAATGTTTGTTTGTGTGTGTGATACACATTGCCTTAGATTTTACGTGGATCATTTCTACTGGTGACTAAGCCAAACGGCTATGCCATTACATTTACACAGATCATTTTATTGTTGACTAAACCCTATGAAAAGATACTGACTCGAATTGGGAAAAAGAGGGCTTTGCTGCAGAACTTCACTGAGGATGGGATATTTTGATTGGACCAATCACGTTACATTAAGGAGTCGTTAATAATGGAAGCAAGACTAAAGAAAAATCAAGACACGTTCTTAGGATTTGTCAACCTGGAAAAAGCGTTCGACAATATAAAATGGGGCAAGATGTTCGAAATTCTGAGAAAAGTAGGTGTAAGCTATAGGGAGAGAAGGGTCATATACAACATGTACAACAGCCAAGAGAGAATAATAAGAGTTGACGACCAAGAACGAAGTGCTCGTATTAAAAAGCGGGTAAGACAAGGATGCAGCCTTTCGCCCCCACTGTTCAATCTGTACATCGAGAAAGCAATGATGGAAATAAAACAAAAGTTCAGGAGTGGACTTAAAAAAATCAAGGTGAAAGGATATCAATGAAACGATTCGCTGATGACATTGCTATCCCGCGTGAAAGTGAAGAATTACATGATCTGCTGAACGGAATAGTCTAATGAATGCAGAGTATGGACTGAGAGCAAACCGAAGAAAGATGAAGGTAATGAGAAGTAGTAGAAATCAGAACAGCGAGAAACTCAACATCAGGATTGATGGTCACGAAGTAGATGAAATTAAGGAATTCTGCCACCTAGGCAGTAAAATAACCAATGACGGACGGAGCAAGGACATCAAAAGCAGACCAGCAATGGCAAAAAGGGCATTCCTGACCAAGAGAAGTCTACTACTATCAAATATCGGTCTTAATTTGAGGTAGACATTTCTGAGAACGTACGTCTGGAGTACAGCATTGTATGGTAGTGAAATATGGACTGTGTGAAAACCGGAACAGAAGAGAATCAAAGCATTTGAGATGTGATGCTACAGGCGAATGTTGAAAATTAGATGGACTGATAAGGTAAGGAATGCGGAGGTTCTGCGCAGAATCGCAGAGGAAAGGAATATGTGGGAAACACTGATAAGGAAAAGGGACAGGATGATAGGACATCTGTTAAAAAAGACATGAGGGAATGACTTCCATGGTACTAGAGAGGGCTGTAGAGGGCAAAAACTGTAGAGGAAGACGGAGATTGGAATACATCCAGCAAATAATTGAGGACGTAGGGTGCAAGGGCTACTCTGAGATGAAGAGATTGGCACAGGAGAGGAGTTCATGGCGGCCCTCCTGAAACCAGACAGACTACTGATGACTCAAAAAAAAAAAAAAAAAAAGAAAAAATTTGGTCAAAAAATCGTTGAGGGAGATCTAGGCTTGACTGCAATAATAAACAGGGTCAAGAAGATGTAGGTTGCAGTAGTCAAGCAGAGATGATTTGCTACGAATTACTAGCGTGGAGAGCTGTATCAACCAGCTCAGACTGAAGACAGACGACGACTACTACTACCACTACTACTACTATTACTACTGCTGCTGTCTTTGGCAAGGACAGTGATATTCACACAACGTAAAACAGGTGTTTCATTCTAGAAACATCCCCCAGGCTGTGGCTGAGCCATGTCTCCGCAATTTCCTTTCTTCCAGGAGTGCTAGTTCTGCAAGGTTCGCAGGAGAGCTTCTGTGAAGTTTGGAAGGTAGGAGACGAGGTACTGGCGGAATTAAAGCTGTGAGGACGGGGTGTGAGTCGTGCTTGGGTAGCTCAGTCGGTAGAGCACTTGCCCGCGAAAGGCAAACGTCCCGAGTTCGAGTCTCAGTCCGGCACACAGTTTTAATCTGCCAGGAAGTTTCGAAAACAGGTGTGTTTGCTGCACTTATTAACCAGGAAAATAACACAAGAATAGTACACTGCTTGGCAGTTTCTAAGGAACAAGTAACAGTTACTAAGGAACAACTGCCATTTGCTACGGAACAACCGACAACTGCTACGCAACACTGACCAGTGACAGTAAAAGGAAGTGTAGAAGACGGGACGAGTTATCTGCAGCGAAGCCTCTGCACGAATTCTCTGTATGCAGTCGATAGCTCATGCAGTACGGTGTTTGACAAAGATTGCTGTGGAACCAGTTAGTGCAACATTCCGCAGGGTATAGCAACATGTCTACAACACATCATTTGAATGCTTACGATCGTTGACGAGCTGTTTAATGGCTCGAAACCGGTTAAAGTGTCGCTGCTGTGGCCACAGTAATGAGTATGCCCAGATGTTTTATCTAGCGATTAAAAGGCCACTGAAGGTTGAAAAGTTATGCGAAAGCATGCCCGTGATCGTAGACGAAACACTTCACTGAAGAGTATCGAGATGTGGCCCTGAGGCGAAAAGGAACCGACATCTCACGCAGACCGTTACAGACGTTGCAACAGCTACTCGGTACGCTTGTCTCTGCCAGAACTACTTCGCAGCGATTAAATCAGGTTGCATTGTATTCTCAGAAGCCTGTTAAATGCATCCTACTTCAACCACGCCATTGTGGAGGAAGAATTCGTTGGTGCAGACAGTATGTCGATTGGAGGCAGCAATAGTTGCCCAGAGCGATGTCCTCCGACGAGTGCCGCTTCGCTGGCGAGTGATGCTGGCCACCAGTTAGTGTGGAGAGAGGGGAAAACGATACACATCACAAGATGTTCAAAAATGGCTCAAATTACTCTGAGCACTATGGGACTTAACATCTGAGGTCAACAGTCCCCTAGACTTAGAACTACTTAAACCTAACTAACCTAAGGACATCACACACACCCATGCCCGTGGCAGGATTCGTACCTGCGACCGTAGGAGCAGCGCGGTTCCGGACTGAAGCGCCTAGAACCGCTCGTCCACACCGGCCGCCCAAAAAGTGTTCATGAACGTCATCGGTATAGCCTAGGCGTAATGGTGTGGGCAGGCATTATACACCATGGCCGAACACCGCTGTATATCTTTGTACGAGTAACGTTACAACGCAGCCGTATTTAAGGTACATTGTTCCGCATCACGTCCGTCTGATTAGGGGTATGTTAGGTCCCGAGTTTCTGTATATGGACGATAATGCCCGCCCACACACGACAGCTGAGGTATCGGACACATTGGAAAATAAAGATATTTAACTTATGGAAAGGACTGCGTATTCTCCAAACCTAACCACAGTATAGCATCAATACAACTGAAAAATAACCAAAGTTGCAAGTTTAACATTTATTTATTTGATAACTAGTTTCGAATCGGAACCTATGTCCAGATCATTCTACAGGTCAGAAGACCAAAATTTCTACCATGTACAATATAGCTGTTACCAAATTATTACTCCAGCATGCTGGAAGTTCGTAACTATAGAACACGCCTGAGATGCTCTTGGCAGACATCTTTCTCAACGAACACACCTCCTTGAACTGTGCAAGAACTGAAATTCGTCTTGAAAGAGGAACGGGGCAAATCCTCAAAGGACATGAAAGAAGTTGGGTGGAAAATGTGCATTAGTGTCCGAGGAGGGATAATATCTTGCTGAAAGTCCGATATCGACCTTCATGTTTTGAGTGTGACCCGTGTCAAACATGAACGTTATTTATGTCCGTTATTCCACTTCCCCGTGAGGTGTAATCTGCTCTATTACACGTTAAAAATATTCCATATATATATATATATATATATATATATATATATATATATATATATACCTGGTGATCAAAAAGTCAGTATAAATTTGAAAACTGAATAAATCACGGAATAATGTAGATAGAGAGGTACAAATTGACACAATGCTTGGAATGACATGGGGTTTTATTAGAACCAAAAAAATACAAAAGTTCAAAAAAATGTTCGACAGATGGCGCTTCATCTGATCAGAAAATCAATAATTAGCATAACAAAGAAAGACAAAGCAAAGATGATGTTCTTTACAGGAAATGCTCAATATGTCCACCATCGTTCCTCAACAATAGCTGTAGTCGAGGAATAATGTTGTGAACAGCACTCTAAAGCATGTCCGGAGTTATGGTGAGGACATTGGCGTCGGATGTTGCGTTTCAGCATCCCTAGAGATGTCGGTCGATCACGATACACTTGCGACTTCAGGTAACCCCAAAGCCAATAATCGATCAGACTGAGGTCTGGGGACCTGGAAGGCCAAGCATGACGAAAGTGGCGGCTGAGCCCACGATCATCACCAAATGACGCGCGCAAGAAAGCTCTCACGTGTCTAGCAATACTTTGTTTTTTTTTGTTCTAATAAAACCCCATGTCGTTCCAAGCATGTGTGTCAATTTTTACCTCTCTATCTACATTATTCCGTGGTTTATTAGGTTTTCAAATTTATACTGACTCTTTGATCACTCGGTATATATATATATATATATATATATATATATATATATATAGAGAGAGAGAGAGAGAGAGAGAGAGAGAGAGAGAGAGAGAGATACTTCGTTCCATGTCGTCCATCATTGCCTTTGATTATTCCTGTCCAATAATGTCTCTGTTCCTTAGAGTTGTCAAGCAGTCTACATGCGAGTAATTTTCTAGAAATATCCGATTACAAACAACGTAATTTTCGTAACAGAAACTTTTTCGATATTCAAGTTTGTTTGTAAGTCGTTCTAACGTTAAATAAAAAAAGAGTCATTGTTTAAATTTTGGGATGTAAAGTGACTATCCACGGCGTAATCGTCTAAGTTCCACAGTCCAGGTTTTTTATCGTGTGTAGGCCCAAAAGGTTAACATTACGGAGGCAGTCACGACTATCTCAGCTACGGAAGTAGACGAATCGACACGTACGATACGGTGGCAATTGCAGTGCAGATAAAATCCCCTGTCACGGAGACTGATGAGCTGCATGCGGCTGCTGGCGGCTCGCCACAGTTCCTGGAACGCATTCGTCACAGGTCCACCCCCGCGTGACGTTCGTTCACCTTCCGCCAGGTACTCTGGTAGCGACTTTGCACCTGAGGTCAAAGTTTACAGCCGCTTCATCCACCGATTATGTCCAACTAGAACATTACTGTTGCAGAGGCAGTTTAATATCAGTAACAATGATGGGAAACAGTTCAATTTACAAGTATTAATAATGTAAGATTTCCTTGCACCACTTGTAACGGTAACACCGACCACCTTGAACGGCAATCGATGCTAACGTTAAAGCTCTGCAAGGAATTTTTTCAGAAATTTGTGACCGTGAGATAACCTAATGGGAACAGACCAATCAAACTAGGATTCGTTTCCGAAACACTGCAGCAGAGTATAACCGACAGTAAACAGGTGGGTCAGGAACAGACGTTTTCCCAGCACAAAACCAAGTTGTAACACTACATATTAACTTCGGTCGGGAGCCTAATTAGGCCTTCTTGTGTCAAGCAATATAATAAAGCAGAAAGTAGTGCTAAGGCTAACCTAACGTTCCTTGACACGCACACACACTGAACTCTTTCTTTACACACTATGTGATCAAAATTATCCGGACACCTAGCTGAAAATGACTTACAAGTTCGTGGCGCCCGCCATCGATAATGCTATAATTACATATGGTGTTGGCCCACTCTTAGCCTTAGTGACAGCTTCCACTCTTGCAGGCATACGTTCAATCAGGGGCTGTAAGGTTTCTTGGGGAATGGCAGCCCATTCTTCACGGAGCGCTGCACTGAGGAGAGGTATCAATGTTGGTCAGTGAGGCCTGGCATGAAGTCGGCATTCCAAAACATCCCCAAGGTGTTCTATAGGATTCAGGTCGGGACTCTGTGCAGGCCAGTCCATTACAGAGATGTGTAACCACTCCGCCACAGTCCGTGCGTTATGAACAGGTGCTCGATCGTGTTGAAAGATGCAGTCGCCGTCCCCGAATTGCTCTTCAACTGTGGGAAGCACGAAGACGCTTAAAACATCGATGTAGGCCTGTGCTGTGATAGTGCCACGCAAAACAACAAGGGGCGCGAGCCCCCTCCATGAAAAACACGACCACACCTTAACACCACCGCCTCCGAAATTTACTGTTGGCACTACACACGCTGGCAGATGACGTTCACCGCGCATTCGCCATACCCACACCCTGCCATCGGATCGCCACATTGTGTACCGTGATTCGTCACCCCACACAACGTTTTCCCACTGTTCAATCGTCCAATGTTTACGCTCCTTACATCGAGTGAGGCGCCGTTTGGCACTTACCGGCGTGATGTGTGGCTTATGAGCAGCCGCTTGATCATGAAATGCAAGTTTTCTCGACCTCCCGCCTAACTGTCATACTATTTGCGTTGGATTCTGATGTAGTTTGGAATTCCTGTGCGATGGTCTGCCTATTACACATTACGACCCTCTTCAACTGTCAGTGGTCCCTATCAGTCAACAGACAAGGTCGGCCTGTAGCTTTTGTGCTGTGCGTGTCCTTTCACGTTTCCACTTCACTGACATATCGGAAACACTGGATCTATGGATGTTTAGGACTGTGGAAATCTTGCGTACAGACGTATGACACAAACGACGCCCCATCACCTGACCACGTTCGAAGTCGGTGAGTTCCGTGGAGCGCCCCATTCTGCTCTCTCACGACGTCTAAAGACTACTGAGGTCGCTGATATGGAGTACCTGGCAGTAGGCGGCAGCACAATGTACCTAGTATGAAAAACGTATGTTTTTGGGGGTGTCCGGATACTTTTGATCACATAGTGTATCTGTTCACACTACAACTCAGTGACCTAACCATGCAGATAAATGTACTGCTAGCTTTAAAGTCAGACAAACAAATGGCCAATGATGTAGCAAATAGTAATATATGCCTCTCGACAATATGTACCTTAAATGAAATAGATGCAGCAATTTATAGAACCAATCACCAACAAACATGAAATTAGTAGCAATACTAAAGAGGAAAGAGCATGAAATGATTCTAATTTAAATCAGGGGGTCTGTTAATGATCGTACTCCATAACATCATTGCTTAGTACAGGGCCTCTATGCCTGTTCAATAACCAACTTGCATTATAATAGCTAATACAGTAAATATTTCTTTCTTAAACTCGGTTTGATGCAATTAGACAGAATGCAAATCTAACTACACTGGCATTCAAGGAGTCTTTGCTTTGCCTCATTAACTAACTAGCCTAGTATATGAGGGCCTTCAAACTTTCATAGTTTGAAGAACTATGCTCAGTAACAAAATACACAAATATGTATGATAAATGACAAGTATTCTCAGCAATAATTATTAGTTAATCAAAGCCCAACGAAATACTACTCTTTAAATAACAAATGTGCTTTGATAAGCAGTCTTTTAACCTCCTCAAAATATAGTTGGCTGTCCAAATGTCAACACAACATTAAATTCAAGTTTAACAACTTTCTCATGAAATAAACACTGATAAAATTTTTGAATTATGATCAAAGCGCATAAATGCAACAATTAACAATCTTTTTCATTTCAGATCAACGGTACTATTTTAAGGCTGCTCTTTAAGTAAGGCAAATTATTTAAGGAAATGACTGCAGATTGATTTACAAATGCACTGGAAGTGGAGTATTTCTTAAACTATAAAACTGAACTTTAAACACTATAACACCACACATTAGAAATCAATTACAGCTATTTTTACAGCTTCCGAATAAGTCTTCCCACACTAAATTAGGAAACTCGGAATTAAATTCACTAAGACAGTATTCTTGTCCAGGTTTGGGAATTGAGGTAATCACGGGTGTAAGATAGAATTTTTAGCAACACCACGATTATTATTAAAATCAACCAAATTTCACAAATATTTGGTCAATTTACAGAGTGCCAAATATAAACAAGATGCACTCATCGGAGTACTGTTGGCTTCGCCCTGTTATAGATCTTCTATGGATCGGAATTATATTTTTATGGGGCCAAAAACCATGCCATGATAACAGTATCACCAAATGCAGCATCCGAGGCCCATAAATACTGCTCTTAAGCTTCTCTGGCCTCAAAACTCCAAGAGTATGAGCCACAATGATCCGCTACTGCTAGGGAGATGTTAACCACAGCACTGCTCAGACCGGACTCCTTACCCGTCACAGAGGACGAGTTGCCACTTGCGCGCCAACCACACCGTTTGCACCCCGCCAGGCTACTTCCGTATCTGCGGGGCTTCCCACATCTTTTACATTCAACCCCACGTCCCCTAACTATGGACGAAGTCATTTACAATAAATTACATAAAATCATTCCATTATTTATTTAGAAGCACAAGCACAGATTAAACAACATTGTTCAAGAAGTTCACATAACTGAAATGTGTATACATAGTCGAAGAATTTCCATGACAGATAGAACTCTCTACATAAGCAATACTACAAATTGACATAGAAATATGGGTACAGATACAAAATAGGTCGAAAATACACACTGTAACAACGAAACTTTGCTGTTAGACACTACCGCACTATCTGTAAGTCAGTAGAGATATTTGGTAGGCCACACTTCATTAGTTCAAGCTTCTTTGGTCACTGAACGGAATTACAGTTCATGTATCTGCAATCAACTGATAATGAATCCTCAAATGAAAGTATTGTTACTTGCTTAATCTGTGAGACTGATTTTCTTTGCAAGATGTGGCAACCCTGCAGGCTTGCGTAGGCACAATATCTTTGACCTTGGTCTATAAGTTCCTTCTAGTCCAAGCTGCACATGCTGCAACGGTATGCCATTTCTTTTTGCGTTAAATTGGGTGAAAACCCGACGACAACTTAAGGCAAGCTTCAGAATGCTTTTGAAGAGGGGTTTATGTCAAGAGCTCAAGTTCCTCGTTGGCATAAAATGTTTAGTGAAGGCAGAACGAATGTTGAAGATGGAGACCGCAGTGAACGACCATCAACCTCACGGACGGATGTCAACTTGGCCATGGTGCGTGAACTCGTACGACTATCCGTGAAAATGATTGCAGAAGAACTGAACATCAATCGAGAAACGGTTCATCTAATAACTGAAGATCTTGGTATGAGAAAGATTTGTGCAAAAATGGTCCCCAAAAATCTCACGCCACAACGGCGAGAAACACGGAAAAATGTGGCAGCTGATCTGTTAGAGCAAACGGAAATTAATCCAGAATTGTTGAGCCGTGTTATCACTGGTGATGAATGTTGGTTTTTTCAGTATGATCCAAAGACAAAATGCAAAAGTTCGCAATGGTGCTCAAAGGGATCATCCAGACGAAAAAAAGCTCGCATGTCAAAGTCAAAAGTGAGATGCATGCTTGTGTGCTTCTTTGATTCCAAGGGAATTGTTCATAAAGAGTGGGTGCCTCCTGGACAAACAATTAACCAATATTACTACAAAGAAATTTTAGAAAGACTTCGTAAAAGAGTTCTTCGTGTCCGCGCCAACATTGCTGGTAACTGGATTCTGCATCACAATAATGCGCCATCCCATACTGCTCTGTCAGTACAGCAATTTTTAACCTCAAAACAAATTTCAGTACTACCACAGCCACCTTATTCACCAGATATCGCTCCGAGCGACTTTTTTCTATTTCCAAGAGTCAAAGCGGCGATCAAGGGACACCATTTTTAAACAACACAAGATGTCCAAACAGCTGTGACGAGGGTCTTGGAGGATATCTACATCTACATATAGATATCCTCTACATCTACATCTACATGATTACTCTGCAATTCACATTTAAGTGCTTGGCAGAGGGTTCATCGAACCACAATCATATTATCTCTCTACCATTCCGCTCCCGAACAGCGCGCGGGAAAAACGAACACCTAAACCTTTCTGTTCGAGCTCTGATTTCTCTTATTTTATTTTGATGATCATTCCTACCTATGTAGGTTGGGCTCAACAAAATATTTTCGCATACGGAAGAGAAAGTTGGTGACTGAAATTTCGTAAATAGATCTCGCCGCGACGAAAAATGTCTTTGCTTTAATGACTTTCATCCCAACTCGCGTATCATATCTGCCACACTCTCTTCCCTATTACGTGATAACACAAAACGAGCTGCCCTTTTTTGCACCGTTTCGATGTCCTCCGTCAATCCCACCTAGTAAGGATCCCACACCGCGCAGCAATATTCTAACAGAGGACGAACGAGTGTAGTGTAAGCTGTCTCTTTAGTGGACTTGTTGCATCTTCTAAGTGTCCTGCCAATGAAACGCAATCTTTGGCTCGCCTTCCCCACAATATTATCTACGTTGTTCGTAATTTTAACACCCAGGTACTTAGTTGAATTGACAGCCTTTAGAATTGTACTATTTAGCGAGTAATCGAATTCCAAAGGATTTCTTTTGGAACTCATGTGGATCACCTCACACTTTTCGTTATTTAGCGTCAACTGCCACCTGCCACACCATACAGCAATCTATTCTAAATCGCTTTGCAACTGATACTGGTCTTCGGATGACCTTACTAGACGGTAAATTACAGCATCATCTGCGAACAACCTAAGAGAACTGCTCAGATTGGCACCCAGGTCATTTATATAGATCAGGAACAGTAGAGGTCCCAGGACGCTTCCCTGGGAAACACCTGATATCACTTCAGTTTTACTCGATGATTTGCCATCTATTACTACGAACTACGACCAGAAGACGAGTTCCAGAAATGTTACCATCAATGGCAGAAGTGCTGGAGAAAGTGTGTGCAATCAGAAGGGAACTACTTTGAAGGAGACAACACTAAACTTGACTAAAACGGTAAGCAAGATTTTTTTCACATCAGTCTCATTATTGTCGCACCTCGTATAAGCTTCAAAATGGTTCAAATGCCCCTTAGCACTATGGGACTAAACTTCTGAGGTCATCAGTCCTCTAGAACTGAGAACTACTTAAACCTAACTAACCTAAGGACATCACACACATCCATGCCCGAGGCAGCATTCGAACCTGCGATAGTAGCGGTCTCGCGGTTCCAGACTGTAGCGCCTAGAACCGCTCGGCCACTCCGGCCGGCGCACCTCGTATAAGCCTAGGAACTGATGACCTCAGCAGTTTGGTCCCACAGGAACTTACCACCATCACCACCAGAAAACCGCATTTAAGGACCGAAAACCAGCTCGTCATCATCGACCGTCGTCAGGCGTGGAAGTAACGCAGAGCCTGTGTCACTCAGCGCCGCCACCAGCTCGGAGTCGTCGCTGTCATCGCAGTCGTCGTAAAAGTCCCCGTCGTAATGGAATTCGTCGCCTAGGAGGTGCCACAGTGACGCCGCCGATGTAGTTATCACCATCACTACCACCGGGCACCATCAGCAGGCAGCCACCTGTAATGCGAATCATCGCCTGGGATGTGTTGTGGTAACACTGTCACCATCGTCCCGCGACACAGCCTCCAGAAACACCGTGACCGGGGCGGGAGCCGGGGACCTCGCCTTTCGACGCCAGACAGCCGCTGCCGGGGATGGTCGCTCAGAGGCAGCACTGGCCTGTCTCGCTGTCGCCCCCGCCACGCTCTCCAGCCGCGATAACAACAGAGGCCTGTTGCGCAAGGTTCCAGCCGCCGCGGTACGCTCCAGCAAGACTGTAGCGCCGCTGCCGACGCAGTGGATTTACGGCAGCGTAGATCTGAGAGTTACCGAACTATCAGTTTAATAAGCCACTGCCGCAAAATACTAACACGAATTCTTTACTGCTAGAAGCCGACCTCGGGGAAGATCAGTTTGGATTCCGTAGAAATGTTGGAACACGTGAGGCAATCATGCCCTACGACTTATCTTAGAAAATAGATTAAGGAAAGGCAAACCTACGTTTCCAGCATTTGTAAGGTTAGAGAAAGCTTTTGATAATGTTGACTGGAATACTCTCTTTCAAATTCTGAAGGTGGCAGGGGTCAAATACAGGGAGCGAAAGGCTATTTACAATTTGTACAGTAACCAGATGGCAGTTATAAAAGTCGAGGGGCATGAAACGGAAGCACTGGTTGGGAAGGGAGTGACACAGGGTTGTAGCATCTCCCCGATGTTATTCAATCTGTATATTGAGCAAGCAGTATAGGAAACAAAAGAAAAATTTGGAATAGTAATTAAAGTCCATGGAGAAGAAATAAAAACTTTGAGGTTCGCCGATGCCATCGTAATTCTGTCGGAGACAGCAAAGGACCAGGAAGAGCAGTTGAACGGAATGGACAGGGTCTTGAAGGGAGGATATAATGTGAACATCAACAAAAGCAAAAGGAGAATAATGGAATGTAGTCGAATTAAGTCGGGTGATGCTGCGGGAATTAGGTTAGGAAATGAGACGCTTAAAGTAGTAAATGAGTTTTGCTGTTTGGGGAGCAAAATAACTGATGATGCTCGAAGTAGAGAGGATGTAAAATGTAGACTAGAAATGCCAAGAAAAGCGTTTCTGAAGAAGAGAAATTTGTTAACATCGAGTATAGATTTAAGTGTCAGGAAGTCGTTTCTGAAAGTATTTGTATGGAGTGTAGCCACGTATGGAAGTGAAACATGGACAATAAGTAGTTTGGACAAGAAGAGAATAGAAGCTTTCGAAATGTGGTGCTACAGTAGAATGCTAAAGATTAGATGGGTAGATCACATAACTGATGAGGAGGTATTGAACAGAATTGAGGAGAAAAGGAGTTTGTGGCACAACTTGACTAGAAGAAGGGATCGGTTGGAAGGGCATATTCTGAGGCGTCAAGCGATCACAAATTTAGTATTGGAGGCCAGCGCGAAGAGTAAAAACCGTAGAGGGAGACCAAGAGATGAATACACTAAGCAGATTCAGAAGGATGTAGGCTGCAGTAGCTACTGGGAGATGAAGAAGCTTGCACAGGATAGAGTAGCATGGAGAGCTGCATCAAACCAGTCTCTGGACTGAAGACCACAACAACAACAACAGCTAGTCACGAGCAGCGGGCGCACGTGTGAGCGTCTGCTGGCCAACTTAGTCGCCACGGAGAATATTACGAGTGTAAGCACAAGTCGCCCAGAGGGCCAACAACCGATGTACTGCAGCTGATCAATAAATGTTATTCTGTCATGAAGAACCATGCATGGACACACCCCCACCATCCTCTTCCTCCTGCCCAGCAGAGAACCCATGTACGAATCCGGCGACGGGAATGGAGTCCCGTGCCTGCTAACATATACTTACGAGATTAAAGTTGATTGTCGAGCTACCATCAACACTATATGGGTGTGAACCATGGTAGCAAAGAAGAAGCAGAAAATTCATATCCAGAGTACTAAGATGAGATTTCACAGAAGTGTAAACTGGGGCTGAAGGACTACAGAATTAGTAACGTTGACACCAGAAATGAACTAAACGTACCAACAGACAAGAAAATAAATGTAGGTTATACTCTAACCCTATATCATTGACGTAAATTGGAATTTTGGAACATATACTGTGTTCGAAAGCAATCCTTCAAAGAGAGCGATCTACTGACACATAACCAGCGTGGGTTTGAAAAAGGGCATTCTTGTGAAACACGACTAACTCTTTATTCACACGAAGTAAAAAGTGCTGTACTCAGGGGACATCAAGTTGATTCCACATTTCTAGATCTCCAGAAGGTTTCTTAAATCATCCCACAAAATCGATTTCTAATCAAAGTGCGCATATATGGAGTACCATCTCAGTTGTGCGACTGATTCGTGATTTTGCTGCCAGAAAGGTCACAGTTCGTAGTAACTGATAAGAAGTCAACGAGTGAAACACAAGTGATATCTAGCGTTCCCCAAAAACGTGTCACAGGCCCTCCATCTGATGATGCTGTCATTAGCCATCTAGTAAAGTCACCACAAGATCAAAACGAATTGCAAAATTCGCACGAGATATCTGCGTTGCGTGAAAAGAGACAAATGACCCTAAATAATAAAAAGGGAGTACCATACCAAGAAATATCCATCAAACTTTGGTTACATAAGTTTTAAATTTAAATGTTGTCAGTTTAACTGAATACCTAGGGATAACAATATGAACAGCTTGAATTTGAACCATCACAAACAGAATGTTATGGAGAAGTCAAACCAAAGACTGCTTTTTACTAGCAAAGCACTTGGAACAGGGATGGGCAAGAATTTTGCAGGTGTGCAGTGCACATGAACGCATGCGAAGTTCTGTCACCTAGATACACACTTCCTCCACTAGCACACCATAACGAAGAGGAGAAAGATTGGGAAACTGCAGATGCATGACAATCAGATGCCAGTGCAGTAGTGCAAGGAACACTGAAGAGCTTTCAAGCGGCTTGGTAACAACATAGATCACGAACCAAAAAAAAAAATCTGTATTATTTAATTATTTTTGGTGCGCTGAAGGCATAAAAATATTTTTATCTAGTACAAACTGTGGACATACAGACAGAATTTTACCTTTCAGGTTCCCACGAAATCGTGACTTAATTAGTTTCATACTCGAAAAATGCCTTTCACGCACATATGTTGATCGGGGAATTCTATCATGTTTGCAACTTCATTATAGAGACATGGAAACTCTTCCCAAAGAAAACAACGTAGAAAACGTGGGTTGTTTTAACGTAAAAGAATTTGTCTCTTAAATGGGAATTGCACCACAGATCGATCACTTCCATCTGCACATGGACAGGAGTGCTTTCAACTGAAACGACGTGAAAAACAGCTCAGTAAGAGATTTCAGATTGGCAAATTTCTTAAAAAATTTTAGACAAATATATCTGTAATTATTTCAACACTTCACTGAATTCTTCAAAATTCGCGTTTTCTTTCATGCCAGTGTACTCAGGGAAATGGACTTCTTCTCTTTTTTTGCCAGGTCTGCAAGTCATTGCAATGTTCTAATTTCCTTCCTGGTTTCCTTTTTCCTTCATAAATACAACAATAGCCGGTCTAAAATCGAAAAATCGTTCCAGGCATAGTCCTTGCCTTAAACGTTCTTTGCAGTAATATACACACACCAAAAAAAGTTTTGCATCGCCTCGGTTCCGAGAGTTCCGGAACCTGTACAGAAAATTGGAATAGAGATCAACTTGAACATTATGTCTGCTCTTTTATTGCTCATGAAAACCACACGTTGCACGTTGTACCACCATACAGCGAGACCTTCAGAAGTGGTGGTCAAAATTGCTGTACACACTGGTACCTCTAGTACCCAGTAGCAGTCCTCTTGCATTGATGCATGCGTGTATTCATCGTGGCATACTATCCACACATTCATCAAGGCACTGTTGGTCCAGATTGTCCCACTTCTCAACGGAAATTCGGCGTAGACCGCTCACAGTGGTTGGTGGGTCACGTCGTCCATAAACAGCCCTTTTCAAACTATCTCAGGCATGCTCGATAGGGTTCATGTCTGGATAACATGCTGGTCACTCTATTCGTGCGATATCGTTATCCTGAAGGAACTCATTCACAAGATGTGCACGATGGGGGGGGGGGGCGCGAATTGTCGTCCATGAAGACGAATGCCTCGCCAATATGCTGCCGATATGGTTGCGCTATCGGTCGGCGAATGGAATTCACGTATCGTACAGCCGTTAAGGTGCCTTCCTTGACCACCAGCGGCGTACGTCGGCCCCACATAATACCACCCCAAAACAGCAGGGTACCTCCACCTTGCTGCACTCGCTGGACAGTGTGTCTAAGGTGTTCAGCCTGACCGGATTGCCACCAAGCACGTCTGGTTGAAGCCATATGCGACACTCATCGGTGATGCCAATCCTGAGAGGTCCATTCGGCACGTTGTTGGGCCCATCTGTACCGCGGTGCATGGTGTCGTGGTTGCAAAGGCGGACCTCGCCATGGACGTCGGAAGTGAAATTGCGCATAATGCAGCCTATTGCGCACAGTTTGAGTCGTAACACAACACAACTTCCTGTGGCTGCACGAAAAGCATTATTCAACATGGCGTTGCCGTCAGGGTTGCTCCGAGTCATAATCCGTAGATAGCGGTCATCCACTGCAGTAGTAGTCCTTGGGCGGCTTGAAGGGAGGCTTGCCATCGCCAGTTCCTGTCTCTCTGTGTCTCCTCCAAGTCATAACAACATCGCTTTGGTTCACTCCGTGACGCCTGGCCACTTACCTTGTTGAGAGCCCTTCCTGGCACAAAGTGACAAATTCGGACGCGATCGAACCGCGGTATTGACGGTCTAGGCACGGTTGAACTACAGAGAACACGACCCGTGTACCTCCTTCCTGGTGGAATGACAGGAACTGATCGGCTCATGCATGGTTGTTTACATCTTTGGGAGGGTTTAGTAACGTCTCTGAACAGTCAAAGGGACTGTGTCTGTGACACAATATCCACAGTCAACGTCTGTCTCCAGGAGTTCTGGGAACCGGAGTGAGGCAAAACTATATATATATATATATATATATACAGGGTGATTCAAAAAGAATACCACAACTTTAAAAATGTGTATTTAATGAAAGAAACATAATATAACCTTCTGTTATACATCATTACAAAGAGTATTTAAAAATGTTTTTTTTTACTCAAAAACAAGTTCAGAGATATTCAATATGGCCCCCTCCAGACACACGAGCAATATCAACCCAATACTCCAACTCGTTCCACACTCTCTGTAGCATATCAGGCGTAACAGTTTGGATAGCTGCTGTTATTTCTCGTTTCAAATCATCAATGGTGGCTGGGAGAGGTGGCCAAAACACCATATCCTTAACATACCCCCATAAGAAAAAATCGCAGGGGGTAAGATCAGGGCTTCTTGGAGGCCAGTGATGAAGTGCTCTGTCACAGGCTGCCTGGCGGCCGATCCATCGCCTCGGGTAGTTGACGTTCAGGTAGTTACGGACAGATAAGTGCCAATGTGGTGGCGCTCCATCCTGCTGAAATATGAATTGTTGTGCTTCTTGTTCGAGCTGAGGGAACAGCCAATTCTCTAACATCTCCGGATACTGTAGTCCAGTTACAGTAGCACCTTCGAAGAAAAAGGGACCAAAAACTTTATTGGCTGAAATGGCACAGAAAACGTTCACCTTAGGCGAGTCACGTTCATACTGAGTTGTTTCCCGCGGATTCTCAGTGCCCCATATACAGACATTGTGACGGTTGACTTTCCCGTTAGTGTGGAAAGTTGCTTCATCACTAAACACAATCTTTTAAACGAAAGATTCATCTGTTTCCATTTGAGCAAGGATAAAATCACAGAAATCGATTCTTTTAATCTTATCAGCTGCAGACAGTGCTTGAACCAATTTCAGACGATAAGGTTTCATAACTAACCTTTTTCGTAGGACTCTCCATACAGTTGATTGTGGAATTTGCAGTTCTCTGCTAGCTCTGCGAGTCGATTTTCCTGGGCTACGAACAAATGCTTGCTGGATGCGTGCTACATTTTCATCACTCGTTCTCGGCCGTCCAGAACTTTTCCCTTTGCACAAACACCCATTCTCTGTAAACTGTTTATACCAACGTTTAATACACGACCTATCAGGAGGTTTAACACCATACTTCGTTCGAAATGCATGCTGAACAACTGTCGTCGATTCACTTCTACCGTACTCAATAACACAAAAAGCTTTCGGTTGAGCGGTCGCCATCTTAGCATCAACTGACGCTGACACCTAGTCAACAGCGCCTCAAGCGAACAAATGTACAACTAAATGAAACTTTATAGCTCCCTTAATTCGCCGACAGATAGTGCTTAGCTCTGCCTTTTGTCGTTGCAGAGTTTTAAATTCCTAAAGTTGTGGTATTCTTTTTGAATCACCATATATATATATATATATATATATATATATAAGGCGAAAACGGCCAATAATTTCTTCCGTGCAGGTGCACATCAGACTCGAACTCTTACGTGAATCGGCGAAATGCCGCGAGTAATGGTGATAGTAAGGGCTTGGCCAGGCACTACATCAGTAGTGTGTGGATAAGTTGAGCCCAACGGGTGGCGTGTTAGGCTAATCCGTGCATTTGTAATACTTACTGTCTCCAGATGGCTTAATGGTCAGAGCATCTGATTACTAAGGAGGAGGCCAAGGTTCGAATCCTGGCCTGGCACAAATTTTCAAATTGCCGCATTGATTTGAACCAATGTCCACCTGCAGACAATGTCCGCATTTCCTCTGTGGCTAAATGAAATGTCGCGCTGTTCCGAGAAGGACCGAGCAAAGTCGTGACGTGCCGAGACAGGCACGTGTGCAGCACATTGTGAAGGTGTGCAGCTTTGCACCTCGTGGTCGACCCTGACTTACAAAACGCAGCAAATTTATTTAAGAGTCTGTCTACACGACGCTTGTCCATCCTCTTCTGGAGTATTGTTGCGCAGGACGGGATCCTTTATTTACTTTGAGTGCTTGTTTCTAGAAGATAACTGCATAAGACAACAGGAAGTGCAATAACACCCAAAAAAAAAAAAAAATCCTCTTCTTTAGGCCAACACAATTAGACTCTTCTAAACGCAGAGTACGTCGCATTTATCTTCCTGATTAGTTTATTTGCATGTTGACGTTACTTTTTCTTATTATTTATGTGAACACCAAAGAATTTCACATACACTGTTTCACTTAGTGTATGACCTATAATGTCTGCCTTTGATATTAACAGGGCAGTTTTGCTGGTTTCTAATTACTCACTTGATCCTTTTTTAGATTAAAACTGGTTATTGTGAACTATTTGTAGGACTGTACAGATATCAGCGTGGCTGTGTCCGGTGCTTCTGTCACCAACAAACATTACTGTTTTGACCCGTTTTTAATATCATTGGAAAATCATTCGTGTAATTTACAAACAGAGGTGAACTGAATGTAAAGCTTCGATACCTCCAACCCCCATTTCCTGTTTAATTTTTATTCATGAGGCATAAACTGTCGGTTTAGCCCTTTCCTCCCTGTTACGAAAGTGAGACTCTACCCATGTAAATTCAAAAACGTTTTAATTTGTCTTGTAGAACTTACTGGTCCACAAAATCCATTGATTAGGCAAAGTCACAGAATATTCCAACATGATAGTTTTTTTTCTTCAGGTCCACTAGGAGTACTTTTCCGAGTTCGTGTATGAATTTTCTGTGGAGAAACCTCTAACAAAGCCAAACTCATATGTGTGATAACTTGTTCTGCCCAGTTGGATGCGTCAGTATTCTGTCACAGACATTTGTTAAGCAACTTTTGAAAAGAATAGAAGAAGGGAAACAGGTCTGTAATCATGGTGCTTTGCTTATCTAGCAATGCAACTTTATACTCGACTGATTTAAAAATCTGAACACGAACTAAATAATATAGTCCTTTAAATCTTTGGAATAAAGTGTTTACATGTTTTTCGGTGATTGAGCATTTCTGAAGTAGTTGCGTTCTTCGATGAACTAGCTGGGCTGATATACAATGGGGTGACAAATGTCACGGGACCCCTCCCCTCCTAATATCGTATTCGATCTCCTTTTGCCTGGGGTAGTGCAGCAACTCGACGTGGCGTGGACTCAACAAGTCATTGGAAGTCCCGTGCGGAAATATTGAGCCATGCTGCCTCTAAAGCGGTTCATAACTGCGGAAGCTTTGTCGGTGCAGGACTTTGTGATCGAACTGACCTCTCGATAATGTCCCATAAATGTTCGAAGGGATTCAAATTGGGTGGTCTGGGTGGCCAAATCATTCGCTCGAATTGTCCAGCATGTTCCCCAAACCAAAGAACTGCTGCCCAAAGACGTAGCACACTGTCATCCATGAAAATTTCGTCGTTGTTTGGAAACATGATGCCCGTGAATGGCTGCAAATGGTCTCCAAGTAGCCGAACTTACAGTCAATGATCGGTTCAGTTGAACCAAAGACCTCGTCCATTACATGTTAACACAGCCCACACACTTATGGAGCCACCACCAGCTATCACAGTACCTTAATCACAAGTTTGGTCCATGGCTTCATGGGGTGTGCCCCACACTCGAACTCTACCATCAGCTCTTACCAACTGAAATCGGGACTCATCTGACCAGTCCATGGTTTTCAGTCGTCTCGGGTCTAACCAACATGTCGCGAGCCGAGGAGACAAGCTGCAGGCAATGTCGTGCTGTCAGCAAAGGCACTCACATTGGTCGTCAACGCTAGATTTTCCAGCAATATCTTAATTGATACATTCGTAGTATGCCCCACATTGATTTCTGTGGTTATTTCACGCAGTGTTGCTTGTCTGTTAGCACTGACATCTCTGCCTAAATGCCGCTGCTGTCGGTCGTTAAGTGAAGGCCGTCGGCCACTGTGTCGTCAGCGATGAGAGGTAATGTCTGAAATTTGGTACTGTCGGCACAGTCTTGACACTGTGGATCGCGAAATATTGAGTTCCCTAACGCATTCCGAAATGGAATGTCCCATGTGTCTAGCTCCAACAACCACTCCACATTCAAAGTGTGTTAATTCCCGTTCTGTGGCCACAATCACATCGGAAGCCTTTTCCCATGAATCACCTGAGTTCTAACGACAGCTCCTCCAACGCACTGCCTTTTTATACTTCGTGTACGCGATACTACCGCCATCTATATATGTCTATATCACTATTCTATGGATTCCGTACATTTTTACAATGACAGTGTTGGAGATAACGGTAAACTTTTTAGCACAAAAAACAATTACAAACTTTAACCTCTTTTGCTTCCATTGGATACTGGATCATATCCACGTAAAGCGCAACGAAAATGCTCACCAGTTTGCCTAAACTTGGAGCAGCTCAATAATTTCCCTTCCGCACTGTGAGTATTAGATGGTTGCCACTAAGACAAAGACAAAATTGACTGTAATGAGAACACCAATTTCAAATGAACTTAGTACTAGGCTGTCCAGCTCTGTATATCACATGACCCTCGTTTTCTTCAAGTTGACCTCAAGCGGAACGTAATTGTCATTGTGAAAGGTTAAGAGCAGTTCACATGTATGCCGGCAGAAGTAAGCACCTGCTAAGGCTAATACGTTATACTATTTGAAGTGGACGTACTGCAATTTTTACTGTAGTGTGTGTAGTACAATGCACAAAGAGAAACTGTTGTACAGAGCTTTAGAAATTATTGGTTACGCAGCACTCCTGGCAGGTTTAAGTTCGTTGAACATGTAAACCTGCAAAGGCGTTGGTAACTTCAGTAGACTTCACAGAAAAATAAATAAGTAAACATAATAATAACGTTAATTAACTCGTGTACTTTTCAGCTGTTTTATTCATCCGTTTTCCAAACTTAAGATTTAAACTTTGAATTAGGCTTCGTTAAATTTGATTACATTAGCGACGTGAGAGTTTATTAATTTTAACTTTTCAGCATGTTGTTTCAGGAACACAATACAGTTAATTAAATCTCGACATATATTCCTTTAATCTAGCTACTGCCGCGTCTCCCCACCGCGCACTTTTTGATTTTATGTGCAGGTTATGTTGCGTAACATTTTAATTAACTGTATATTGCTAATTGTTGCGAGCACAAAAGATAACATGCGATTCTCACTATTAGTTTCTGTAGTTGAAAAACTTTGTGCACCTCGACCTATTATGTGGGGATACACACAGCACTAAAAGATTTCCTGCTGTCAACGTGTGACGTTTAATTTGCAACTATTTTCATATAACCCTGATCTGGCCTATTGGAAATGGAACACGGTATAATTACTGTAACTAATTATGAAATTAAATATGTCCTTCTCTACTTTCATCTCTGAAATTCACTGAAAATTACTCTTATTTACACGTACAGAAGTTACAGTATGCTATGCTCGCTAAACATAAAAGTTGCATTGAATTTTTTAACATATGAACACTGTTGACTACCACGACTAACACGAGAGCATGAAACAAAAACTGAAATTTGATTTTAATATTATTATTAGCCAGAACAGGTTTCAGCACAGCAGTCTTTGATATCACACAAGTAAAGTTTTAGCACTCTGATTTACGTAAATTATTTACGTCACTGGGACTGTAGTAGCGGTTGTCCATGTCCACCTGAAAATGACATAATAAAATCCATAATTCTCCTCTGAGGTCTCTGGGAAGCTGAAAGAAATAATTCCCGCTTAATTGTGGGAAAACTGCTTTCATTCAATTATAATTTGAATTTGCCGCAGCAGTGGCTCCCGTGATCGCGGCGCAGCTCTGCTTCATGAAAAATTCTAAATATGCTGAAAACGGCTAAAAATGTGCAATGAAATACTGGGCAAGCCAGCAATAAATTATTACAAGTATTTTTAACAATTTCTGTATTAAAAATTAACATAAATTCTAAGTACACACCTTTTTTATACCTCAGCCTCCAATGGCATCTTTCTCGAACAAAGAACAAAAGAAAGCTAACCAATCATTCAAGCGAGCGTAACAGGCTCTTACAACTTAAACAACTACAAGAAGACAGAGAGAGTAGCATTTAAGCCTCCAATATTAATAATCAATTGACTACGCTAATAACTATCATAGTTAATTTTTTCAATTATCATTGCCTGCTTCGATTTCCACACTCGCCGACCAAAGACGTTATTTGCAAAATATAGATACATAAATATTGCACAAACACAAAAATGAAAAATGATTATTCCCTTTTTTACAGACTCTGCATAATAGACAATATAATAATAAATCCCGTGGAGGCCCAGGAAAAGAATAGGCCTCCGGTACGTTCTGCCAGTCGTAAAAGGCGACGAAAAGAACAAACCACTAATAGGGCTAACCCCTCTTTTAGTGTGATTAGTTGGTTCAGGACAGAACTAAAGAAGCCTCGGACAAGCGCCGTCATGGTCGGGGACGACGCTTGAACCCTATGCCCGCCCACAATGGTAACGACACTGCTAGCCAACTGGAAAATGATTCAAATCCAAATAGAGGTGTTTTGCAGGATATGCTTCCTGCAACCACCCTAGAAGGAAAACAAAGACAGAGAATGAGATGGTCAGATGAAGTTAATCGACACCTCATGTTCTGTTATTACCAAGCACCAAACCTAGGAACCAACACAACTGGATACAAATCACAAGTATACACAACATTTATTACCAGATACCCAGAATTAAAATTTTTAACAGAACAACGACTAGCTGATCAGATCCGTGTAATAATCAAAAATAACAGGATACCCCAGTCAGAATTAGAAAACATCAAACAACAAGTACAACTAATACTGGAACAAAATAATGTGCAATCAGAAGAAGAAGAAAGTTCAGTAATGGACTCAAACATCCCAGAGCAAACAAACAAAGAACAACACGCATCAATTAAACAATCAGAGGAAAACGAAATCTGAAGACAGCCACCAGAACAAGCACAAATAGAACACGAAGTGACACACATGTTAGATATAGAAAAAAAATTTCAGCTGACATATATAGAATACAAAAACACAAATACAGATATTAGACCATTCTTGCATAGACCGCCAAATAACCAGCAAGTCGAAACAACAATAAAAACTATCAACACAATCATACACAACAAAAGAAATGAAAACACAACTATGGAAGAGTTACAACTACTGGTTTATATAGGAGCACTCACTACACTAAATATACACACTAGGCAGAGATCAGAACCAACCAACACACAGAAGAAACCCACAAAACCAGCATGGCAACACAGGCTACAGATCAGAATAGAAAAACTGAGAAAAGACATCAGACAGCTAACACAATTTATAAGAAATGAAACGTGAGAAAAAAAACGAAAAAGGTTAGGTAAAACCTCACAACAAGAAGTGATAGAGCAATTAGATGAAAAGAAGCAGAAATTACAAGCATTGGCCAAACGACTTAGAAGATACAAAAAAAGTGAAAATAGAAGGAAACAAAACCAAACATTCAACACAAACCAAAAGAAATTTTACCAGACAATAGATAACACACACATTAAAATAGACAATCCACCAAACATAACAGACATGGAACACGTCTGGAGCAACATATGGTCAAACCCTGTACAACATAACGGGCATGCACGGTGGATACAAGCAGAAACAGATACATACAAGATGATACCACAAATGCCTGAAGTGATAATTTTGCAACATGAAGTCACCCAAGCAATCAATTCTACTCACAATTGGAAAGCCCCTGGAAAAGATAAAATAGCAAATTTCTGGCTAAAGAAATTCACCTCAACACATTCACATCTAACTAAATTATTTAACAGTTACATTGCAGACCCATACACATTCCCTGATACACGTACACATGGAATAACTTATCTGAAACCTAAAGATCAAGCAGACACAGCAAACCCAGCTAAATATCGCCCCATAACATGACTACCAACAATATACAAAATATTGACTTTAGTCATTACACAGAAATTAATGACACATACAACACAGAACAAAATTATAAATGAAGAACAAAAAGGCTGTTGCAAAGGACCACGAGGATGTAAAGAGCAACTGATAATAGATGCAGAGGTGACATATCAAGCTAAAACTAAACAAAGGTCACTACACTATGCATACATTGATTAGCAAAAAGCTTTTGATAGTGTACCCCACTCATGGTTACTACAAATATTGGAAATATACAAAGTAGATCCTAAATTGATACAGTTCCTAAACATAGTAATGAAAAATTGGAAAACCACACTTAATATCCAAACAAATTCAAATAATATCACATCACAGCCAATACAGATTAAGCGTGGAATATACCAAGGAGACTCATTAAGTCCTTTCTGGTTCTGCCTTGCTCTGAACCCACTATCCAACATGCTAAATAATACAAATTATGGATACAATATTACTGGAACATACCCACACAAAATCACACATCTGCTATACATGGATGATCTAAAACTACTGGCAGCAACAAATCAACAACTCAACCAATTACTAAAGATAACAGATTTCTCGAAAGCACAACAGCAAACAACTAACCGGCAGCGGCTAAGCTAGATTTCTATTTCTAAATAAATATTCAAACTGCTGCATACCACATGGTGCAATATACTAATGCCTAATGATAAATCGTCTTTAAACAGTGAGGTCGAGAGGGTAACTATTCCTCTGAAATGATAGTCCAAGCAACGATTTTAGAATGAAGTATGCATTCAAAAAGACAGAGTAAAGCTTTGCGTGATCTTCCACATAACATTGGTCTGAACGATACTATGCTTAACAAATTCAACAATGATTTGAAAAGGATAGAATGTTAACACACAAAAATATCGAACAGCTTAATGCATGACTCAGGGAAGTGGGGTAGTCTTTCTCTCAGCTCTGAGCATGTTAACTAGCTGACAATAATTATTCTAAAAAAATAACTTCAGTGCTGCAGACTTACCTTAAACTTCTTCTCTTCAAAAAATAATAACATGATTCAAAATTTATATTCTTTTCGCCTTCCAATATATACATCATATTTATCCTTACTGTCCTTTACAATACATCTTTATCCCAAACAGATACAATTACAAGTCGACGCAGCACTACTGAATTCGTCCCATACCTACCACAGCTCAACTAAGAATGTATCAGAGTGTCCAGAGGCAAAGGCTGTGCCACAACAAGGCCAAAAATTGTTCAACAGTAGTGTAATTTTCTCTCTGTCTGACGTGCACGTCGGTAACTTACAAAAATCAAAATGATATGTCCTCCTTACAGTTGTTGGTGTTGTTGTTGTCTTCACTTTGGAGGCTGGTTTGTCGCAGCTGTCTATACTAGTCTATCCTGAGAAAGCCTCTTCATATCTGCATAACTAGATCAACCTACAGCCACTTGAACTTGCTTACTGTGTTCAAAATTTTGTATCCCTCTAGAATTTAACCCTTCCCCCCCGCCACCCGCCCCCCCCCCCCTCCTCCCTCCCATACGCTTCCCACCGTTGCCAAATAGACATCCCTCAGGATGTGTTCTCTCAATCGATCCCTTCTTTTAGTCATGTCGATCAATAAATTACGTTTATCCCCAGTTCGATTCTGTACCTCTTTATATGTTATTTGATATAGTCATCTAATCTTCTACTCTTCAGCGTTTCAAAAGATTCTACACTTTGTCCGGGGAGAAATGGTCAGCGTTCAAGGATATTACAGGAACGGTCATTTGACGCAAAAGGTTCATATGGAAATATGCCCTATTCCGAATGATCGTTCTTTCTTCGGCTAGTTGTGCACGCGTATGTGCCTTACCCACCCAACCTCTAAGATGCTTTATTCTGGCCCAACGCACCTTCCTGTTTTCAACCTCTTTGCTCGGGATGTCTTTTTGCCGTTACAGTAGCTCGTTGAACTCTCAATTGTCCATGATGTGTTATGAGTGAAGTAGTGCGAGGGACTGAGAACATATTGGAGAGAAGTTTCGGTAACCGGTGTTGTTACACACGCTGGCTAAAATGCCACACATCTACACTAATGAAGTATATGCAGATGTGGTGTATGTTTACGGGGCTTGCGATGGTAGTGCTCCTGCTGCAGTCGAAGAATACTGTCGGTGCTTTCCGACCCGTCGAGTTCTTGCTCGTAGAGTGTTTACCAGAGTTACCAGCAAACTATGTCAAACAGAACGTATTTTTCCAAGTTCCCGTTGTTCTTCTGAACGTGTAGTTCAACAACCTGTGCGGGAAAACGTTGATGAAATTGTGCAATTTATTCCCACTACCAGCACACGGCGACTTTCTGCACGTATCAGTGTCCAGTACGAACAGTTGGATGGCGAAAATTACATGAGGGAAACTTGTACCCCTTTCAGCAACAGCGTAAAGCCACGTTTACACGGAATAGGATCGACAATACACGCAAGAATTATCGATGGTCGCAGGGAGATGTAAATACTACAGTGGAAACCAATTTCCAAATTCGTTTTTCGACAATGTTTAATGCGGTATGATCGGTGACATGTTGATGGGTCCAGTCATTTTAGAACAGTGAATTATAGGATAGAGTTACTTGCAATTTTTAGGAAATTCGTTCCCTGAACACGTTGAGGACGTAATGCGTGATAGAAGATCACATGAACATTCTCTCATCTGCACGAAAGTTTACCGACATGTCAGCTCCGGGAAAAGGCCACAGCTGTGCTATGCAAATGGGGCTTTCTTTCCGCTCTGGGAGCCATTAACAGGCAGTGTGGCTGGTGTGCGTGTTTACCTGTCAGCCTGTCCGCGGGGTCTCACAGGACAAACAGAAACGCTCCAATGGCGGACAACAAAACGTCCAGTGTCATGGGACAAGGACACAGAGTGTCTGCCGGAAACCACGTTCAATACACGCACGAAACGTAAATTGCACCCTCCTCGTCCTTTTGAATATTTCCAATAACAACACTTCTTACATAGTGTAAAGAAACAAAACGTAAGAGAGTTCTCGTAAAATATTCCGTATTTACTACGGTGTTCTGGCAAATCCCATTATTTTAGGTAAAATCTAGAACTGTGATATGTTACTACAAAGTTAATTTTTTCTAAGACTTCATCCAATCGAAGTGAGTCCTAACATGAAGGGCTTATTTCAATAGTGGTACGAGTCCATTTTTGTTCATTCTGAGATATAGTCCTAAAGTTAAATGAGAGCTGAAAAATCTGCAGTTGAATGTTTCTGGTATCTCAACTGCAGATTTTTCAGCTCTCATTTAACTTTAGGATTCTATATCTCAGAATGAACAAAAATGGACTTGTACCACTATTGAAATAAGCCCTTCATATGTAATGGAAAATTTACATCGGTTTTAGTTTAAAAGAAAAACTAATACTTCCTGGGAAGTCCTCTCATATCCTACACTTTTGGGTGGTATTCCACGAGATCCTAACGTAAGCCACAACAAGCCATGCTTCTTTCGGTCATAAAGTTCTGGGAAATCATGTAGACGATTGAAAGCTTTCTGCCATTTCTTGTGAACTGCAGTATACTGCCTAATCTCATGAAGTGAAACTGAATTTGCTCAGGAATTACGATTACTGGGATAATTGAGCCGAACCATCACTAAAGACAAGATAACTTGTGTACGTGTGCTGAAGGAACCTTGTGTCAAGAGATGTCTGCGGGGGAGGGGGGGGGGGGGGAATACACTAAAGCAGTATTAATGTGAGACGAAAGAAGACCATTAGGCGTCCCACAACTCTGACTTAACTCTGTGGAGTAAGCTATTCTAAATATTAGTTACTAAAATTAAGAGAAAGAAAAATATGTTTGCTTATGTATATAATTGACTCCAAGTGGTCAATTACGAGCGCTAAATGGACGAAGCCAAACCAGTAGAAATTCATTTGCAGGAAAATTAGTGTTTAAGAGAATGATTTTTTTATTGTTAGTATAGAGAAACTACTAGTGAAAGTTTGGGTGAGAGGAAGGTACCAGACCACGAGGAAAAAACTTCAGTTTAAAACAAATTTCACAAACCTTTATTTTAAATTTTGTTTTAAAAACTTCACAAGTAGTAGCAAAGTAAATAAACCACTAATCATTTACACAAACTGAACCAGTTTGACCAAAACCAAACTAAAGTCCGTGGTCCTCTGAAGGCTCAGTGGTACCGACCAGTCGCCGTGTCCTTTTAGCAGCCAGGCGTCACTGGATGCGGATGTGGAGGATCATGTGATCAGCACCCCTTCCTGCTGGTCGTTGTTATCTTTTGTTACCACTGCCGCTACCTTTTAGTCGAGTCGATACCTCGAAGTAGCTCCTCGACTGGCCTCATAAGAGCTGACTACTTCGCGCTTGTCAACAGCGTTCGGCAGACCTAGCTTGTCACCCGTCCAACTGCTAGCCAAGCCTAACAGCACGCAACTTCGGTGATCTGGCGGGGACCGATGTTAACACGGGGGAAAGACCGTTGTCAACCTGATCCAGTTGTCTGGAAAACCTGAAAGCACAAACCATAACAGAAAAGACGTTAATCTGAGTTCTTGCATAATATTAGTTTTAAGAATTTCATCACAGCTGTTCGGAAGCCAGTTTAGCGTTTGCCTACTTTCATTGTCACAACTGTTAGATAATAGAACTAAACAGAGAAGAGATTACACTGTAAAAGGGTCACAATATACAACTTATTAATGCAAGCGAACATGGACCAAAATGGTTCAAATGGCTCTGAGCACTATGGGTCTTAACATATGAGGTCATCAGTCCCCTAGAACTTAGAACTACTTAAACCTAACTAACCTAAGGACATCACACACATCCATGCCCGAGGCAGGATTCGAACCTGCGACCGTAGCAGTTGCGCGGATCCGGACTAAAGCGCCTAGAACCGCTTGGCCACAACGGCCGGCGAACGTGGATCAAAACCATCCTCACACTAAACTGATCAGGTAAAAACAGAGTAATTTTTCAAGCACAAAAGTGATTTCATTTATGGGAACTCATCTAATCAGGATGTGACTGACGATCAGAAGACTAGTTCAGAATATTAGATTATTCAAACCATTCTAGTTCAGTAACAGAAATTTTAAAAGCATTTAGTCAATGAAACTAATAAAGAACTAACTGCTATCTGAGCACACCGAATTCTTTTAGCCAAATACAACAGGTAGCACAAAATCTGGTGACTGTACATTAGTTCAGTAGCAGAAATGTTAAAATCCCTTACAGTAAACCAACAAAACATAGTTTTTATAAAGCGCAACAGGTAGCGTAAAAGCGGTGACTTTACGATAGTTCAGTAGAGGATATGTTAAAAACATTTACAATAAATTAGTAAAATTAACTGATAGCTGAGCAAACACAACTGTTTTATAAAGCCTAAATCAAAATTGAGAGCTTAAAACAAAAGTAAGATAACCCAGTAAAAAATCTTCAAATAAGTGCATCTAGTAGAATCTGACTCGGCTAAAGCATTAACCATTAAGTATACTGTAACACGAAAATGCATCGAATACATGAATGCTCACCTTTATGAGTACAGCCGAATGATTTCTCGAACTGGCTTCGATTAGCTCGCAAAACCTGTGGCCATATTCAACGACCAACACGCTGCAGCTTGTAAATGTCAAATCGCTGCACACAGAGCCGGGAACGCCATGTATCGCCTGCACACCACAGAACTGCAGAAACGCCTTAACAAATCTGTATTTGCAATTCGAGTGTTAGCAGACATAGGTGACATAAAAATGAAAAAGGTTGCATACTTTGCCTACTTTCATTCCATAATGTCATATGATATATTATTCTGGGGTAACTCTTCAAGTTAAACAAAAGTTTTCAGAGTCCGAAAGCGTGTAATACATATTATTTTTGGAGTAAATTCACGGACGTCCTGTAGAAACCTCTTCAAAGAACTGGGTATACTAACTACTGCCTCTCAGTATATTTACTCCTTAATGAAATTTGTCCTAAATAATATATCTCTTTTTCCAACAAACACCTCAGTTCATACATACAATACCAGGAACAAAAATGGTCTGCACAAGGACTTAAAAGCACTTACTTTAGTTCAAAACGGGATCCGCTACTCAGGAACATTCATCTTCAATAATTTGCCAGCAAACATAAAAAATTTAGTTACAAATAAAGATCAGTTTAAAAGGAGCCTGAACGACTTACTAGTGGCCAACTCCTTCTACTCCATCGACGAATTTTTTAATAGAAACAAATGATGTATTTGACATACTCATACAATTAGTATTGTTATTTCAGCTAAAAAAATTATGTATTGTATATACTGTAAGTAGGCTGTTTAGGTTATTTTATTGGTAACGCTACCTCTGTATAAAAATCACTGGCTGTGCTGTGTGCAGTCTGTGGCTAGTTTGCATTGTTGTCTGCCATTGTAGTGTTGAGCAGCGGCAGCTGGATGTTAACAGCGCGTAGCGTTGCGCAGTTGGAGGTGAGCCGCCAGCAGTGGTGGATGTGGGGAGAGAGATGGCGGAGTTTTGTAATTTGTCATGAACTGCTATATATATATATTATGACTATTAAAGTAAATACATTGTTTGTTCTCTATTAATATCTTTCATTTGCTAACTATCCCTATCAGTAGTTAGTGCCTTCCGTAGTTTGAATCTTTTATTTAGCTGGTAGTAGTGGCGCTCGCTGTATTGCAGTAGTTCGAGTAATGAAGATTTTTGTGAGGTAAGTGATTTCTGAAAGGTATAGTTTAATGTTAGTCAGGGCCATTCTTTTGTAGGGATTTTGAAAGTCAGATTGCGTTGCGCTAAAAATATTGTGTGTCAGGTTAAGGACAGTCGTGGCTATGTAAGTAGGCTGTTTAGGTTATTTTATTGGTAACGCCACCTCTGTATAAAAATCACTGGCTGTGCTGTGTGCAGTCTGTGGCTAGTTTGCATTGTTGTCTGCCATTGTAGTGTTGGGCAGCGGCAGCTGGATGTTAACAGCGCGTAGCGTTGCGCAGTTGGAGGTGAGCCGCCAGCAGTGGTGGATGTGGGGAGAGAGATGGCGGAGTTTTGTAATTTGTCATGAACTGCTATATATATATTATGACTATTTAGGTAAATACATTGTTTGTTCTCTATTAATATCTTTCATTTGCTAACTATCCCTATCAGTAGTTAGTGCCTTCCGTAGTTTGAATCTTTTATTTAGCTGGCAGTAGTGGCGCTCGCTGTATTGCAGTAGTTCGAGTAATGAAGATTTTTGTGAGGTAAGTGATTTCTGAAAGGTATAGTTTAATGTTAGTCAGGGCCATTCTTTTGTAGGGATTTTGAAAGTCAGATTGCGTTGCGCTAAAAATATTGTGTGTGAGGTTAAGGACAGTCGTGTATAATTGTTCAAAGGGGACGTTTCAATTCTCATACTATTAGCATTGTTATTTCAACTTAAAAATTTTTTTAGTAGAAACAAATGATGTATTGTATCTACTCATACTATTAGTATTGTAATTTCAGCTTAATCAAAAAAAAAATTTTGACATGTTCCACTCCACGAGGATCTCCTCATCACGAATCTATGGAACGAAAAACTAATCTAATCTAATCTGCAACTTGATTCGCTCCAATAGATCACAGTGGTATCTCTCAAGCCATCAAATAATGACGGAGACACCTATCTGTACTGTAGTTAGAAACGAGTAACCTTCTGAAGATAGTAGCGAGCAGGTTTCTGTCACCACATCTTACAGACTTGTGACAACTCTAATCAAAACCATCACCACGCAACTTGTAGGCACGCGATGTCACTACGACACCACTGAACACACTGACCCACAGAAAATACCTGTCTTAAGTCACTGGGGCGTAGGCATGCGTCTCACTGGCAGCCGAGACTGCAAGAGACTTTCTCACGCTGCTAACACGGAATCATATCATCTTTGTAGTGCCACCGCGACTTCACCTAGCGGACACTGAAACTTGGCCGGCGATAACGTGCAGAGATCATCACAATCGAGCAATCGCACTCGAGACAGTAGCAAACTGGTTCCTACTGTCATTATTTTAATCATGGCAGCGACAACAGCAACCGTTACGAAATTGTCTCGAATAAAAAATAGCCCACAGTTGCACTAAATAAACCTTGACTATGGTTTCTGCTGTAATAATATAGCCTTCTTCAGAAATCATACACACTAATAAATGAAAAAGTCTTAGCCCAGTGGCTGCATCAAGACCAATAAAATAACTTCAACAGACATAATCCTGTTTTGAACATAAGTAAAATTACATATGGCACCGTATGTCCCCCGCCACTACCTCTGTTATATCAGAGGTAGTGGCGGAGGACATACGGTGCTATACTTAATTTTACTTATGTTCGAAGCAGGCTTATGTCTGTTGAAGTTATTTTATTGGTCTTGGCGCAGCCGCTGGGCTAAGACATTTTTTATTTATTTGTGTGTATGACCTCTGAAGAAGGCTATATTATTACAGCAGAAACCATGGTCAAGGTTTAAAATAAACATAATTTAATGCAACTGTGGGCTGTTTTTTCATTCGAGACAATGGTTCCTACTGTATTAGTGATAAGATGATTATGGAAGCCTAAGAGAGGTCTGACACAGCCGAGCCACCATTCCTAGCATCTCTTCTGTAACTAAAGCTAAAAGCACTTTTGCATGGATGTTAAGCGTTATTAAACGGCCAACAGCCACAGATTTGCTCCCTACGACAATGGCTGCGTGCGTGGAAAACTGCTCTCAGGCTCCCAGGTGACAAGTAAGTTTCAGTCAACTGCGCTCGCGCACACGCCATCTCAGACGGAGACCTCAGACAAAGACGTAAGTTGTAACCTGTCGGCCAGCGTCATTCTCTAACCACTGCCCTTAACATGCACGAGCAACCAGCTGAGCGCCGGTACTGCCAGTGGTCCCTACCTACCTTAGCCGGACCAGCGCCTGATCAGGATGCCCGGCCAACGAGCCTTCCCCAGAAACAACAAAGCTGCCTGCCTACTGAGGCTGGGTTGTTCACCAACAAACGGATCCAAAGGAACGCTTCAGTAAAGTGAACGGAAAACCCGAGGAACGACTTCTAAGGAATGGTCGTCCACCATTCACTTTGATCGCATCCGGTCTCGTTATCAGAATGGTCGTCCGTTGTCCACTTCGGTCATTTTCGTTCCTACCTCGCTCTTCTTCGGTCAGTCACATTCCTCATTCCAGTTCCTCCATTCCTCGGCCAATCTCGTTCTTTTTCGGATAGTCATTCATTCCTCGTTCCTGTTCAACTTTTTTATAATTTATACTATACAAATGATGAATACACTTGGCAGATTCAGAAGGATGTAGGCTGCAGTAGGTACTGGGAGATGAAGAAGCTTGCACAGGATAGAGTAGCATGGAGAGCTGCATCAAACCAGTCTCGGGACTGAAGACCACAACAAGAACTATAAAAATTTGTTATATGTAATTTTATCAGGAATGTAAGCTTGAAGAAGTCCAAAAGCGATCTTTCGAAATGCTCAAAGACATCATTTTATTTGATGCAACTTAAAATTCTACAATCATAAATACGAAACTTAAATACACGCAGGTGCAAGCAAAGAGGGCTTTGGAGCTTAGTTGCTACGAAAATCTCCAGATGATGACAACCTACATCCAGTCTCTTACGCGTGTAAGAAAACTGTAAACTTAAATGTTCATAGACATAAATCTGTGCACTTCAAAAAATGCAGACCAGTATTATTACTAATAATAAACCCAGAACTGTATGACGTAACCTGCCTTGCGTCGCGACATACTTACCTTAGAAACTCACTCTCAGATCAGAGGTGAGGCGGGATTTTTGGTCATCCGTTGCTGGGTACTCCTGTACTGAGTGAAACAGCGATTGGGTCAAGCTGAAATTTTTCAAGTCTCTATGATTGTATATAGGTGATGATAGGGGAGATCAGACTCTGGGTTGGCTTAGTGGTCTGATTTTTTTTTCTTCACATGTTAACAAGGGACATGCCGAAGAGCACAGACACTGGTTTTTAAAAACAAAGATGAGGTTTACTAGATTCTCCAGTCAGTTACCAGAACAAAAGGACCCCACGTCCGATAACTTTATTAAAGTTCGGATGTAAACAGTAACGTATAGTACTACAGACTATGGACCATGAAGGTGTCAGATTATATTGATCTAATCGAATCCTGAAGTTCACGTACTCGTCATAGTGTGAGACGAAGATTTAGGTACATGTAGATAAATAAACGATGGAAAGCAATAATAACCTTAGCCCAGGCGTAATTACAGGAAAACTGACTTAAAGAACTTCCAGTACGCTAGAATAATTGTAGGTCAGCAACTTCTTTTTAAAAAATTAAAAAACATAAAAAAATAAAAAGGTTCAAATGGTCCTAAGCACTATGGGACTAAACATCTGAGGTTATCAGTCCCGTAGACTTAGAACTAATTAAACCTAACTAACCTAAGGACATCACACACATCCATGCCCGAGGCAGGATTCGAACCTGCGACCGTAGCAGCAACGCTGTTCTGGACTGAAGGGCCTAGAACCGCTCGGCCACAGCAGCCGGCCAACTTCTGTCAATCAGTACAACGAAAACCCAGCCAAAGTTGCAAATTTCACTTTTTTTCACTTGTTTTATTCACTTGATGACTAGTTTCCCGCTGGGACCCATTTTCAGATCATCGTAGCAGATAGTCAAATGGTGTTTCAGAAAATTCAAAAACCGTGTCAAAAATGTATGCGTATTATAAAGTGCAAACGAGCAGTTACAGAGTATATAATAGTGTTATACAGGGTGATTATAATTAAAGTTAAACGTTCAAACCACTGTAGAAGTAACACCACTGGTCAGAATTACATCAGATTGCAACGGAATATTATCGGAGAAAGGGAAAATAGTATGACAGAATAAAAATAAAAAGTTACAAAGTTTAGTAATAGATAACGCTGTAAACATCATAATTTAATAGTGGTCGACTACAAATGACAAATGAATCATAGAGCAATGACTAAGGTGTACGTTTGACGTTAAATAAACTGTACTACTCAGTGCGCACGGGTGTACAGGTGTGATACTGTTAGTTACGTAAGCCCGTCGGCCACGGCAAGGCCCATATCACATCGGATGGGAAAAATCGGTTTTTAATTGTCCTGAGGCCAAAAACCGCATAAAAAGCATCAATCACATCGGTTTTTAATTGTCTTGAGGCCAAAAACAGCAAAAAAGGATGAATCAAAATCAGATCGGATAATTAATTTCCGTATGACTGGCACAAAAAATGTTCCATATGCTGTCCACTGCTTTCTGCAAGAAGTGGAAATCGAGAAACAGCATGTTCTACAACTGATCGAAGTGTTTCCGGGGTCATGTTCAGAATGTGTTGCGCAATGCGTGCCTTCAATGCAGCTAAGTTTGCAATCGGAACAGGCTGTAGGGAATTTTCTAGCACTTCCGAAATTGCGCTTTAGCAGCTGCTTAACTGGGTTCGCAGTGTGTGGAAGTGAGCCATCGTGCATTCAATTGATCCCATCCATGCTGTTGGAGAGCTGGAATGACGTGGTTGCGCAAAAGACACTCATAGCGCTTACCAGTGATGGTACAGGTAACAGGACAGAAAGCACCTGTCTCTTCGAAAAAATGTGGCTCTCTGATAAATGATACCGTAAACCCGCACCACAGTGACCTTTTCAGGATGTAGTGGTACTGGTTGATTTGCATGTGGATTTTCCGTTGCCCATGCTCGACAACTCTGTGCACTGACATATCCTGTCAGATGAAAGTGGGCTTCGTCTGTCCACAAAATCTTTCAAGGCCAATCGTTGTCCACTTCCTTGCGATCAGGAAATTTTAAAACGAAGGTCTCTCTTGCTGGCAGGTGCAACTCATGCACATGGGTAGTTTGAATGGATAGCAAAGAATGATGTTTCGTAGGATTTTACGCACGATGCTCGCGAGTATGTCCAATGTTCGGGAAATTCTCCTTACACACCACCACTCGTCTCCTCCTGCATTGCTGTGGCCACTGGTTCCAGTGACGTCGAATCAATTCGTTTCCTCCCTCTACCAGGTTGCACACCAAGAGAACCCGTCTTTTAGAATTTCCGAATAATTTTCTCCAGACCATTGCAGTCATCGGACCTACGCCTTTTTTCAAACCCTTCAGTTTTCGGAACTTCTGCAGATCGACGTGTGCACTGCCATCAGTCTTGTAATACAGCTTTACAAGCAGAACGGGATCCCACATAGAGGCAGTCATGGCGAACGTCGCAGACGCGAAAGGAGGAAGAGCCGTGAACCTGGTGTATTTATACCAATTACAGTGGGTCGTGCGCATGACAGGTGTTTCCATTTACGTATTCTGACACGTACAGCGCCATCTATATATCAGTTTTCACACTATTTTTTTCTTCTTCCACACGTTTCTCCCCTTCTCTGATAATATTCCGTTGCAATTCGACATCATTCAGACCAGTGATGTTATTTCTACAGCGTTTTGAAAGTTTAATTATAATCACCCTGTATATACATTTCTGAAACGATTTTTGCATTTTCGGAAATACCATTTTGACTGTCTGTTTCGATGATTCGAAAATGGGTCATTCCCCGAAACTAGTGGTCGAGTGAAAAAAAATTTAAATTTGCAACTTTGGCTGTTTTTTCGTTGTACTGTACAAAATGTTCCAAGTTGTTAGTGTACAAAGTTAATTGAGGCTGACTGCTCACTTACGTGGCATCATCCGAGGTGGCTGTCGCTGGGTCTCTTCTATTCCCATCTCTAATGATCTCGATGTCGACGGGACGTAAAAATCCAATCTTCCTTCCTTCTTTCTGTTCACTGCCACCCTAGAACTTTGCCAAACTCTGCCTTGCTTAACAGTTGCGAACGTCTACATACGGCGTTTGAGGCTGTTTGCTTGAGGATGACATGTGACTGCATCGCTTTTTACCTCCACTTCGCAATCATTGACAGTGAAATCAGCGGTTTCTCAAGGCGTATGACTTCTTAATGAACTGAAAAAATTGGGTTGCACTGTGCTTCGCTACTTAAGTTATAAGGCTTACAGCTAATTCTCGTACTTATGATTTTTCTCTTTTTTTCTGGCAACTTTTCAGTATTTGGTCATTACAATTACATCATACTACGACTACACTATCAGTGAGTCACAATTTGAATCAGTCAGCATACATAAATACTTAGGTGTAACAGTTTGCATGTTTGTGAAATGATCACATACGTCCTGTAGCAGGTAAAGCACGGATTGGTTCATTGACAGTCACTAAGAAAACTTGTGAGATACATTTTCGAATGTGGCTCAACTGTGTGACATCCATACCAAGTAGAACTGACAGAGCATTTTTTAAGTGCACAACGAACGGCAGTACAAATGTTCACATATTTGTTTGAGCTCTAGGTCTTACGCACTGTTAACGTCTTAAGAAAGTTCCAGGTGGACTCACTAAGAAAGCGTTTTAAAATAATACTAGACAATGCTGCATTCCAAAAGATTCTGGATAAGTAAGACATTTCAGCAAGGACATCTAGATGGGCTTCAGTCTTAGAAGGATGCTCGCAAACAGTTAATAATAATAACAATAATGACCTGTGACCCACTAGTCTGGAGCAAGTCGTTCAACTGTTCGCAACTTCGACGACTTGCGTGTCCCTGAGCCTTTTCTTTTGGTCTTACAAGGCCTAGCAAGACTCTAACTCAGAAACTGGTTGTCAGTTTCTATTCTAAACTTATTATGCTCCAGGCAAAACGTAAACATGTATAGGGTGAAAACGATGGCCAAAGATTCCAGTTCATAAACAAAGTAATTTATGTAAGTACCTGACAAGTACCTCAACGCATAAACCAAAGACCTCGGTCTCCGCCATGTTCTTGTAGCACAATGGCAGCAACGCCAGAATTAGGTATGTCGGTCGGGATAATAAGCAGCAAATTAATGGAGCACTGCTCAGTGCACGTTTCTGGGCGTTCAGGCTGACTGTTGAAGAATCTCCTCACTGGAATGTCTCATTTTTGTTCTACAACTGGTTGAGGGGGGCAACAAATTGTGCGGAAATGGGGATAAACTTCTAACAGAATTCACCACATCTACAAATCGGGCAACATTCTTCTTTGATCTGACACTAAGCAATGGTGTAGTGGCATCAGATGGTAAGCCTCTTGACGACCTATCTCCACCAAGCTCTGTCTTGAGTTGGTGACCGGCTTGCCACAAGCCTATCCCGGTCGAGCTCGTAATGCGCCCTCTCCACCGCAACGGCGTGCATCCCCTAGGTCTTTGACCATCCACTTTTCCCTCTATCATTGTTCTTTCCATTGCCTCTTGCAATGTGACCAAAATATTTTAATTGATTTTGGTTGACAAGAGTCGAGAGTCTTGTTCTGATGCTGAGCTGCCATAGGATCGATTCATTAGTCTGATGTGCTGTCCATGGTTTTCAAAGTAATCCTCTATAGCACCAGATTTCCAGAGCATCAATTCTGAGACGATCCGCCGTCTTCATCGTCTAATTTTCTACTGCGTAGGTCGCGATGAGGAACATTAGATTTCGGACCAGGGTGAGCTTTGTCTTCACTGTGATGCAGATTTCCTTCCGGATGCGAGCAAGTTTTACAGGAAAATATCTCTCAGTCGAAATGCATGCACCTACAGATCTCAGGCTTGCAATCTCAAGTATCAGTGGCAGCGGTCCTAAATTCTCGAAGCGATATTGATTTCAAGACCATGTCTCTGCTTCGCTCAGCCAAGCTTCACATGATGGTTGCCAGTTGATGATCATGTGTCATATGGATACCTGAGACTGTTAATTTTTCTGCCACCTACAACGACGCCGTCATACCATTCTTCAAGAACATCCCTCATAATGGCCACTATGACCCGAATTCACTTCCGACGGCTTAAAGGTCCAGCCCGTCTTCCTCATACGCCCCAAAACTTGCCTAGGGTGTTCTAAATGGTCATCAAAGATTGCACTATAAATTACCACGTCGTCTAGGTAATTGTAGATGTCCCCCAGTGCAGAATTTAACAGGTGATACAAAAGCGCCACCGCTGTGGAGAGGGTAAAAGGAACTCTGTTAAATTCAAAAAGATTGTAGGTGGTACAGAACACTGTTAAAGACTTGAAATCTTCGATGACAGATATCTGGTAACAGGCTTGTTTAAGATCCAGCACTGTAAAAACGTGTGCCCCTGCAAACCACGTCAACCATTTAGGTACGAGGATAGTCTAAAAACTTCCCAACCTAAGAAAGAAATAAGAAACATTTTCTTCAAACTTATGTTTCAACACAATCTCTTTATAAGTCTATACATTTCTCCCAGCAATGCTCCCATCTCTTCAACCCTTCCAAATAATAGTTAGTGCCTTTCTCTACAAAATAGTAGTTTACAAAGGGTATGGCCTCTTCATTAGAGGAAAATTTCTCTCCTCTGAGCTCATCTTTTAGCCAAGGAAACAAAAAAGTCGCTTGGAGCCAGATCTAATGAGTAAGGATAGTAGTTAAGTAGCAGAAACCGTAGTTCGTGAATTTTCGCCATGCATCTGCTGTTGTGTGAGACAGCGCATTGTCTTGATGAAACAATTTTTTTCTTATGCAAATGTGACAGTTTTTCCTCAATTTCCGCTTTCAGCTTTTCTCTTAATGTCGCTTAATATGCTCCTATAATAGTTTTTACTTTTCCTCCAGTATCATTGCGTGAACTTGAGCAATGATATCGTCAGTAGTTGCAGTTTTTGACCGTTCATCATCACGCAAGCTGGAATGGCACATTTAAATTCAGCGACCCAAAATTTCCATTAGGTAAATGATAGTGCAGAGTCCCCATACACAGCGTCCAACTCGTGTTTAATAAGCGTAGGTGTATTGCCTTTCAAAAACTATGGCAGTTCACTACTCGATTTTGTCTATTTTCAGAAAAAAACTAGCGTCGACTCACTAAAACGACTGTCAAACAACAACTGCCCGTCAAAAAGGGCTGAAATTTTGGTGAGTGCCTTACTACACATCTACAAACAAATTCTCCAACTTTTGTTGACAAGTGCTGTTCTTCATGTTGAGGGTAGAAACGTATCAGACCATCCTCGTAAGTCCAATTCCAGCATCACCTTCTGATTTAAGGGACAGTAATCAGCGAACGGTCTATACCCTGCATTATTTGGTTTCGGTACCAAAAACATGGGAGCTGTGTAAGACGAGACGGAAGGTCTAATAAAGCCATCACATAACAGCTGATTTATGACTTTACATAACTCCAGCATCTGTGATGGCGAAAGCCGATACCGAGTCTGACGGACCGGAATCTGATCTGTTACTTAATCTTGTTGGTTACATCTAACCTGCTCATCAAGATCTCAGGAAACTAAGCTAGCAACTGCAATAACTGCACAGTCTCGGGTTCGGCTAAATAACCTACGTTGAATTTAGTACCACTAGCCATAACATTACATACGCAACAACACCGACATGACTACAGAATCAATATTTCTTTTCAAGTTGGAACTTAACGAAAAAAACCTTTCCCTCCATAATCCAACACATAGCATGTACCACGCAGCGTAACAGCCCCTTAGTAGTAAGTCCTTCGCCGACAATATATTTTAAGGGCCACGTAAAGTCTGCACTTCTTAATTTAAAATGGGCCTGCCCTACACATTTGATGTCACCTGAAACAGAAGGGCACTTTTCGCGAATAGCCTGCAAACTAAACTGAAGCGCCAAAGAAACTGGTATAGGCAAGCGTATTCAAATACAGAGATATGTAAACAGGCTGAACACAGCGCTGCGGTCGGCAACGCCTGTATAAGACGACAAATGTCTGACACAGTTGTTAGGCCGGTTACTGCTGCTACAATGGTAGATTATCAAGATTTAAGTGAGTTCGAACGTGGTTTTATAGTCGGCACGCGATCGATGGGACACAGCATCTCCGAGGTAGTGATGAAGTGGGTATTTTCCACTACGACCATTTCACGAGTGTACCACGAATATCAGGAATACGGTGAAACATCAACTCTCCGACATTCCTGCCGCCGAAAAAAGATCCGGGAACAACAACGGCTGAAGAGAAACGTTCAACATGACAGAAGTGCAATCCTTCCCCAAATGGCTGCAGATTTGAATGCTGCGCTATAACAAGTGTCAGCGTGCGAACCATTGAACGAACCATCATCGACATGGGCTTTCGGAGCAGAAGGACCACTCATGAATCCTTGAAGACTGTACGACGCAAAGCTTTCAGTCTCGCCTGGGGTCGTCAACACCGACATTGGCCTGTTAATGACTGGAAACATGTTGTCTGGTAGGACGAGTGTTGTTTCAAATTGTATCGAGCGGATTGACTTGTATGCGTATGGAGACAACCACATGAATCCATGAATCCTGAATGTCAGCAGGGAACTGTTCAAGCTGGTGGAGGCACTGAAATGATTCTGGGCGTATGCAGATGGAGAGATATGGGACCCCTGATACGTCTAGATACGCCTCTGACAGGTGACACGTACGTAAGCATCCTGTCTGACCATCTGCATCCATTCATGTCCATTGTGCATTCCGACGGACTTGCGCATTTCCAGCAGGACACCCAACACGTCCAGAATGCTATAGAATGGCTCCAGGAACACTCTTCTGAGTTTAAACATTTCCGCTGGCTACCAAACTCCCCAGACATGAACATGATTGAGCATATCTGGGATGTCTTCCAACGTACTATTCGGAAGCGATCGCCATCCCGTCGTACTCGTACAGATTTATGGAAAACACTGCAGGATTCATGGTGTCAGTTTGTAACGGAACTGAAATGATCGTAGGCTGCCAGTAATTTGAAGTCCCGCGCGTCGAAAGCGAGGGCACTGGCGTGAGACGGCCAGGGCGCGCATCCAGATGCCATCTCTTGGCGAAACCTGGAATTAGTGCGAGCTGAGGCCAGTGAGAACGAGCGAAAAGGCATCGCCACGCTATCTGTCAGCCAACGCACTAAGCTCTCAGACTAAAATGTATTCTTTTTGTTGTTCATTGTAAGTTATTACTGTATAATTTAATGTTCTTAAGCACTTGTTGGTGAATCATTACAATTGGTATTAACTGCAGGGTAATAGATATAATTTGCTTAAACACTAAATGATTTTGATAAATTTGTGGAAAGGGAACCCCCCACTCTTGGAGAGACGAGCGTCGCTCGTGGTAGTTGGAGCACAGGGACCGAACAAAGAGAGTGGTTTGGGTAGTGTTGACGTGATCGGACCAGTGTAAGTGTGATCACGCAAAAGTGGTTGTGCAACAGTGAAGAGGTGAATATCGTCGCTGTTTGTGGAATAAAACGCGACGATTGTTTATCAAAGTCGTCTCTACGCTACTGGTGCGGGTTGCAAAAGTTCCTGCGCCCAAAATTTTATGGCGAACGTGCAGTGGCTTATACATGTGTAATGGCTCATAGTTCCAGCCGCCACTGAGAGTATGAGGCGTGAAAAGTTGCGTTTTCCACATATTTCTCACCACCAGCACCTGTGTGTCTACCCAAGGCAAGACGGTTTATAATTGATTAATTCTAACTTTATAGAACTGTAAAAGAAGAATACCAGTCGCGTTTTTATGCAAGTACAGAGTACAGAATACAGTTATGAGTAAATATATGACACATATTGTTCCTGGTAAAATGTAGTAATCCCAAGCTAGTATAGTGAAATCAGACTGAGGCCACTATCGCCTCTTTCATTGACAATTTCTTTTATTGTAGAAAACTTTAGTGTATAAGAATGTAGGAAAGAACAATGGTCACACAGGAATTTGCTAGTCGCCATTTTATAGTTAACTTAAATTTTTCTGAGTAACTTTTCAAGCAAAGTTTCTTAAATAATTCTATATTAACTGTTCCAAGAGCAATATCCAAAATCATTACATAAAGTTGAAAGATAGAATTTTGCTAAGCCAAGCTGTATAAATTTCCATGGTAGTAACTATCAAGTCAACATGCTGAAATTGAAAGAGTATTTGCTTTGTTGATTCATCTTGACTGATCAGTAATAGAAGTATTCAAAATTAAGTTTAAATTTAACTCAAGCTGTTTCAGTTTGAAACAAGCACAAAATTAATTTATTCTTTTGCTCCTTCAGAGCTGGCGACCATAATTATAAGTATTTTCAGGAGGATTCGACGGTAAGTCTGCTGCTCTCGTCGTGCTGTTTCTAGCAGTGATTATCGGATACTGAAGCTCACTACAAAGTTAAGTGGGTCAGGTAGGCAGTGTTACCGTGTGAACTGTAGGGCACTGTAGGCCGTGGATCGAAACCATTCAATCACCACAGCTCTTTGGGTCATAGTCTGGTTATAAGTGTGCTTTAATCCTTACGTAAATACTGGAGAGCAATGGTCGAAAAGTACACCCAAGTGAATTCAATAGCTTAGCAAGGTCCAAGTGGCACGTAGTTAATGTTGTGCAATGCCGAGGGTAGTAGCAGAGTAAAAGTGAACTGAGTTTGTGGCAGCTGTGCTGTATTCAAATATTAACAACTTGAAGTCACTACTACCTCTTACCAATAGGACCGTGCTAATTACTGTTAATACACATAGCAGTAAGCGCTATAGCTACAAGTCCGTATTTGTGATATACATACGGAATTAGGAAGTGGGTCATTCTATCAGTGGAAGGGGCAAAACAACCGAGTTAGTTGGAAATATACCTGTTTTACTGACAGAGCAATCCGGTCGTTCAGTCGCATGTCGCGACCGTGACAGGACTTACCAAGTTTGTAAGGTAATGGCTGCAATAAAAGCGACCCTTACAAATACATTGTCGAAAGTTAAATTTATGGGCGAACTATCAGAACCCTTTGAAATAAAAACAGGAGTGCGACAGGGCGATGGGCTCTCACCGTTGCT